>NC_029777.3:4987476-5004371 GCF_000817695.3 Arachis duranensis | reverse complement strand
GACAACAATAGATTCAATCTTCAATGATGATAACAAGTAACAAATTCAACATGATTTACAGATTTACAACAAAAAAAAATTAATTAAGTGATTATTCAGCAAAACAACAATGATTTTCGGCAACGAACAAACTTAAGCTAAGTTAAGCTAAGTGATTATTTTGGCAGTCAACAGCAAATTCAAGGTTCATAATAATCACTAACAAATTTTAGCAACACATTCAACTTTCAGCAACATAATCAAAGTACAGTGATACAGCAACAAAATTGAAACAGAAAGAACAGGGGGGACTCACCAAATCGGGTTGCGCCAAGGAAGCTGATGGCGAAGGAGAAGCTGACGGCAAGGTTCGGAGCAAGAAGACGACAACGAAGACCAGCCCACCGGGATCTGTTGCCTCTGCTACCGGCGACGAAGAGCGCAGGGAAGGGAGAGATCGAGACCAGGTGCGAGACAGAGACCGTGAGATGCAAGAAAACGACGACCACCACCACCCGAGGGACCAGATGTGGTTCCGTCTGCTTCTGCCGCCGGCGAAGCGAGCGCAGCGAAGGGAGAGCTTGACAGACTGGAGACGAGAGGTGAGAGTCCGAGATGAGACAAGCTGACGAGAGCTTGAGCTCGTGTGAGAGAATGACGAGAAAGAGAGTCGAGAGAGGAGATAGCGTTGGGGGCCGGGGGTGATCTCAGCAATTAGGGATTCAGAGAGGGAAAGGGGGGAAAAATGGAAAAGAGGGGGAGGGGGATGGAACGACGCCGTTCATTGAAAAAAAAAAATGACCCGTTCCGGGTCAAATAAACCGGTCGGATCACCGATTTTCCTAAAAACCGGCCAGGTAAATCCGGGTTCCAGCAGATTTGATGCATGATCGGTCCAACAAGTAGTTCGGTTCGATCAGATGACTGGGTGACTGGATTTCTGGTGGAATTGACCAGGTCGAACCGGATTTAATAATTATATTCTCTATAAATCTAATGATAAATAACTAATCTATAATTCTATATAACATTTAATCATTCTCAAAATATCAAAAGGATGCTATCAAAAATTCTTCCTACGACAACAACTACAAAATATCAAAAGATACCAACAAAGTCATTAAACAACTAAAATCTTTGAAAAAAATATATTTATAAATAACAAAATATATCTTTGTTATTTTAAAAAATAACAAAAGTTAAAAGTAAAATATTTTCATGCCGAATCTTTTTTAGTTAAAACTGGAATGTGACAATTGGAAACCATGAAAAATGACAATGTATTTAAGAACTAGAATTTACAATATGATATACATTAGCCAGATATGAATTTAAATAGCCCTCTAAGTACAAACAAAATCAACTATTACCTCAAGGATAGGATAGCACATAAGTTCACGCAAAAATTCTACAAGAAAATATGCAGTAGCTATGTTTGCAGCACCTTCTTCAAAATGGAACCATATTCTTCATTTCTTTTCAAATGAAAACAGATTTCAAATAAACCATAAACCACAAGCAACTTCATATATAGTGCGCAATAAGTTTAAAATGATCAATGAACATCTTACAGACGCCGTCAAGTGGATTGGACAGCCTCTAACTCTAGGTCTTAAATGGGACCTCCAATTCTAGATCTTAAATGGGATTTGAACTCGGGTGCAGCTTATAAAAATTATATAAATATGTCATTTGTGCTATACCTCCGCTGCTACTGAAAGTCTCAAATCATGAATTTTTGCAAGTTTGGATCATAATTTGGATCTATATCTATATTTGAATATGAATTATTTAAATAGTTGGATTAAAAAATCAAACCATAAAATAGATATAATTTGGTTTGGATCTTTTTATTTAAAATTGTTTTTTTTAAATGGTTTGAAAAATCCAAAATCTGAAATATTCTTTTGTACAGCCCTACCAACTAGTATGCTATTGTTTTGAATTTCTATAAAACATATAAAATTGACATTTTAAATATTTGAAATACTTTTAACAATGGTCTGTTTTTTTTGGGTGGGGTTGTTCAAGCCATTAGTACTGTAAAATTATTTAGGATTTTAAAGAAATGGCTTGCTTTTATAGAAATTCCAAACCTTTAGAGCTATAAAATCACTTACGGCCTCAAATTCTAAAAAATTAAAGTATATTTTTCGTTTCTAAATGTTTTTGAAAAATTTTAAAAATATTTTTCACGTCTTATTTGTTTTAATATTGTATCTAACCTTTCAAATATATTTTAATTTTAATTGTATTATCTGTTAATAGTGATATAACAATTGAATGTTGATGTGTCACAAACACATGGCAATTATTGGCTAAAGACACATCAGCATAGAATTACGATGTTTATATGTTATTTCACCCAGGAATATAATTAAAAATTATTAAAATATTAGGGATATAAATTATATAAATATATATTTTTGAAATATATCATTTTTATTATATAAAAATAACTTGAATACTTTTAAACATGTATAGAGTGGATGAAAAATATTAACGTCTAATGTCTGTATAGTCAATCATATTTATAACGAGGTAATGTCCAAAATGATCTTTAAATTTTCAACATGTTTTAATTTGATTCCTAACTTTTTAAAATGGTCAAATAAATCTCCCAAGTTATAAAACGTTAATTTCTACTAGTGTTTTTATCAGCTGACGTCTAAAAAGTGTTGATATAAACGGTTATGGGGCCACGACTATGATGGTTTTCAATGTGGTGGCTATAAATGCCTATACATTGACTTATCAATCTAATAATGACATATGGTATGATATTTTTTTGTAAAGGTTATGTTAAATAATTAATAATTTTTTTTAAACAATATAAATAATGGACTTTAAAATTAGTCCAATTTAAATAAAATATATTATATCTCAAATTATTTATTTAAATCTTAATATTAAAATAATTACCGCACATTTAGTAAATTGAACATCCAATATATCTATTGTTCACATTGTTTAATATTTTTATTATCTAGTTATATTTTTTCTTTTTGTAATTAATAATTTTAAATTTCACTTGACTAATATTAAAATTTAATTAATAACAGTAATAGACCATTTTTTATTGTTAAGAAATATAATAAAAGGTTTAATTTTTTTCTTTTATTTATAGACCCATAAATATGTCATTATTTATTAATAGAACTGTAACTGAAACGTGCTTCAATTTTTCATTTTGTATGATTAAAAATTTCAACATCTGATGATTTGTGAAATCCATAATTACCATAACCACCAAAACTTTTAGGCACCATAAACTACACCATTTTATGGACGGTTAAAACTTAAAACAAAAATAATATCATATAATATAAAAATATAACATTATGTTAATAATTTCACTCTTAAATATATTTTTTAAAACACGAACTGAACCCGGGTCAAAAATCACAGCTAAAAAAAAATAAACCCAAACTCAACAAAACAATGAAAATGTATTTCTAGTCCGGACTGAGTTTCAGAGAAGGGCTGAATCTTAAACAGCCCTACCTCCCTCTTCTCCCCGCCAACTTGAAGAATCCACATGCTGAGCAATATATGAACGGACTTGATTGATGTCTAACAATCTTATAGTTGAATAACACTAACAGGTCTAGTTTGTCAAGTGAGGTTGCAGAGTTACACCGTCATTTAAGCATAATAATAGCATTGCAAATAAGAAAAAAGGCGTCATACAATCGTCATGTCAAACACAACGAGAAGGACAGGGTGGGTAGGCAACACGAGTACATGAACATCTATATGCTGTTAGCGTTGTGATATAAACAAAATAACCTCAACCCTCCCAAATGATTTAGAAAAGTAAGAAAGCAAACAAAAATGGAATCAAGTACTAAGACGGCTAATCTAAGAACAAGAAGATGCTACTTTCAATATGAGCGCATTTACAATTTAGAGCCCCTCAAAAACACCTCGCAAGTAAAACCAATCTTGGACAGCTCTTGGGCACCAACTTGGACTTCGCTAGTCCTCATTTCCATGGAGGAATGTTGTATTGTATTGTATTCTTTGCATTAACATGTCATCCACAATCCGATTCGCCCGAATTTTGCGGCATTGGCTATGGCTTAACGTTGAATATTGTAGCATTTTTGTTTCAAAGAGGATGGTAAGGCACATAGCCTAATAAACCGGTCACGTTAGTCACAACATCGCTGCACCTCGTCAAGAGGCTAATCATCTGCTGCGATATATCAACTGTTGTAGCAGGTGCCGGTGCGGTGTTGTTTATAAAATTGGAAGTATTTCTGGGGTCCTTTGCCAATTCAGAATTATTCAAATTATGTTGGGGGGTTTTCATAAACTGAGTAGTAGCAGGGGGAGTGGGCAATAGAGGTGGTTGAGACGAGACCTTTTTACTATTAAAATCCATGGTTGGTCCAGCACCATCAGCAAAACTAGCATTGTTGATGTTGTTTCTATTACTTGTCACTAATTGCTCTCCCCTACTACTTTCCTCCCCACCTAACATGAATTTTACACGTGGGTTTCCTTTACTACTACCTCCATTACCGGATACCTGCCCTGACTCCTCTCCAGTTGGTTTCTTCAGGCAGGACTTGAGCTGGATTACTGGCTGTGGAAGAGGTTGCTGCTGTGCCTGAGATGATATTGATGCTGGACGATGAACCACTGATGGATCCTTGACCCGAGGTATTTCATCGGCACCATCGTCTGCCCTAGCTTTCGCAGCTTCAGAGACTTCAGGAGCAGAATCCCCATATTCCCGGAGAAAGCACCTCACACCCACATTTCCAAATAACGATTGGTTTGCCACAGAATATTTATAGGCAGCTTGAGCATCAGCCTTATGCAGAAATACAACACGGCATGTTGAGGACTTCCAAAATACACGGAAACCTGATTGATCCATTGGGCCAAAGCGGGCAAACCTTGCCTTCAACTCTGCAACAGACGGAAGAGATGTTTGTGGAGGAAACTTCATCACCAGTATGGTGGGCTCGACTGCCTTAGCAGGACGCTCCACTTTTCTGGCAAAATCTGATTTCGCTACCTTGGCTGGAGCCTGGGGTATGAATTCTTTTACTTCTCGTCGGGTTTCAGAAGTTTTCTGACTGGCCACTCCCTTCTCTGCAGCTAGTGTCTTTAAATGTTTGATTTTCTTCAACCTCTTTGCAGCAATTTCCTCCTGACGATCAGAGGGGCCCCTTTTCCGCCCAGATTTTGTAGGATCATCAGACCGAACAATTTGTTTTACAGGTTTTACAGGTGGTGAGGCTCTGACATGATCGTCAGGGCTGACAGATGCCCCAGCACTCAAAGAAGACTTAGAAGCACGAGCTTCAGGAGCTTCATTCTCTGCTGGTGGTGATAAAATCAAGCTTTTCTGGTAAACAAGAGACCTGAACCGCAAAAAGAACTGTCGAACAGCCGCAGGGATCTTTCTTTCGGCACCGTGAAAAGGATCCAAAGCAAGAGCTTGCAAATCACCCAAAAGTTGTGGCAATTCGAAACTATCTCCTGTGGTATCTATGGGGGGCAAATTGTTGGTACTATCACCTATCTGCATCTGTTCCTGAAAATCCTCTCTCTTAGTCACAATTGGGACAGATTTTCCAGAAGTAGAATGCTTCTCCAAGTATCCTGACGTAGGTTTTAAGTTGACATCCTTTTTCTTTTTCTTCTTTTTCTCCCCAATAGCAGAGGTCTTCAAGTCATCAGCAGGTCGCTTATGACCTTTCAGCTTCTTTGCTTTACCAACTTCGAGATGCTTTGCTCCAGCTGTCAAACTCACATTATTTTCACTTTTAACTTGATGTGTACCATTTCCTCCATCTGCAAGAGTCGGAAGACCTTTCTCTTTTTGCTTATGATCTTCACTTTGTCCCAACAGTTCTACATTCCCATCATGTTTGACCTCAACAGGAATTTGGCTCCCCAGATGACAATTCTGAGATTTTTCATCAACTGTGCTTGGCAATACCATGTCTCCCGACCTACCCATGCTTTTACTCGAAATATTTTCTTGTTCAAAGTTGTGTGCCACTCCTTCAGAAGATCCCTTCATCTTGTCAAGATGAGACTTTGGATCTGATGAAATGACTTGGGATGCAAGAGAAACCCCATCTGTTTGGGCCTGACTTATCACAGCTTCTTTGGCATCTGAAGTTACAATTGCACCATCATGGCTAAACAATCCTGTGCCTTCTCGCTTCTCTAAATTATGAGGCACTGGAGGCAAAGCTGGAGCCCTTTTCTGCAACACATAACGACCGGCTACATCAGGTGTTTCTTCAGTGTATGCCAACTGCGGAGAGTTACTTGAATCATCCCGCCGCTTAAAAAGGTACCTATCCTTTTTAGAAGTGTCCTTAACTTTTACAGATTTGCCAGTGGTCTTCCCACCACCCAGAGCTTCTGCTATCACCATTGGACCACTTAAAGGAGCTGCAGAACAGAACAAAAAGCCATAAATAAAAGAAGACATCATACCACTCACATATGAGATGGATACAAACGTGATAGGCAAATCCAGTATGATATTTTATGCATCGACATGTATATAATATGAAGGAGATAAATTACAATAACCAATCATGTAAATATAACTTGAAGTCAAATTAAAAAACCTGCAAAATGCAATCATCCACATTACCATGATGTTAGGTAGAAAAATAGGAAGATGTAACTTTTGCAAGGATGCCAAAAAATTTTAATCATATTAAGAATATTCTCTGATCCCAAGACAGTTGCATCAAAGTGATAAAGGACAACAAAGGCAACCAAATACGATCAACAGTTTGGATCAGGTGACACCATTAAACTATGTAAAAACCATATTAAATAAAACCTTGTAGAGTCACTGAGTGAGGTATATAGCATAATAGTCTCCAAGAGTCTCTTCTTCCTCATCCCCTTTAGTTTGGACTATATTCTATTCCTCTCCATTTTCCCTTGGAAGTCTCACAAGGTCAAAATACCTCGCTTTTGTGAGAATTTTCATCATCCTTTTATGTCATCTAGAGGAGCTACCAACTGTCCCAAATGCATTCTTCATAAATCTCTGCCTTGGGCATTCACTCATCCACCTCAATTTTCTTCCTAACTTTATCATCCCTATAATGGGGTGTATCAAGTACCATAAATGGTCATATGATCTATATTTTACGATTATACAACTAAATAGATCTATAAAAATATTAAAATTAAAAAATTAAATTCTCATCTTTTATAGTTTCTCATACTTATCCAACAAACACAACAACTACTGAGCATACATATCATAATAACTCAAAACGTTTATCATAGTTAACCTTTGGCCTCTACTCCCAATTGCAAAAGTTTCAACCAAACTAAAACTTAATACACAATTTAAGGAACTCAATAATGCACAAACACTCATGGCTTCAATTCAGAGTCTAGTTCAAATCTATTATATAAGGAGAAGGACGATGACCCCAGATTTCTACCTCTGAACCACACTACTTCTATAGTCTACAGACATAGATCCACAAGGAAATTCTCGTCAATTTCATGTCAATAGTGAGCACAAGTGATATCTGAAGCTAATTAAAATCTTAGATACATCTTGTGAAATAACACTTGCTCATTGTCCAAGAAAATCTTCACATATGCAATTTTTCACAAGCACAAACATGTAAGTTCCATAACTATAAGAAATAAACATGATTAAATCAGTAAGACATATACCTCTAGGAGGCTGCCTCCCGGACTGATCAGTTTTATTACTCTGAGAATGAGAAGGGCGCAATGGCTGCACTCCAAAAGCCTGAGCATAAGTCTCATCATATTGTTCAAACACTGCCTTCCGATAAGCAAAAACCGTAGCCTTGTTCTTAGAGAAGCCAATGCTCTCTTGCTCACCATCACAAGGAGCCAGGGCCAACTGCTTCACGAAAGCCAGAGTGTCGCTAGGCTTGAAACTATTCCTTGCCTTCCTAATCTGACTAGTGGAATACACCCCTCCTGGCTCATAATCAGGCACGTCAACAGAAAAGTACCCTTGAACATTCGTGGGGAGAAAATTATCAGTGTTCCTACACCTACAAGCCAAACCAAGAGCACGTCTTCTACTGGCTTCATCGACAGCCTCTTCCACAGCCTTAATGAATGTTCTAGAATATGTCTGCTGCGATTTCTCTGCGAAATTTTCATCAAATGGGATAAGTTCGGCGGGTTCAAACCACCCATAACTGCTATCCCCGAAGAAAGCCACCAGCACATGGCCTTCCCTCTTGGTTCGACGAACTGTGGGGGATGCAAATGCTTCATTGAATATGTGCCCAGGCCACCATGGGTGAGATTTCACCTTTCCCCAGACCATGTCACCAACTTCAAAACCAAACCCTAAATCCCTGGAGGCTCCACCTCTTGCTCTGCCATTTCCCTCGGCAGCTACGAACTCATCGAATTCCGATAGAAGAGACTTGCTATCTGAACCAGGAAACTTTGCGTCTGATTCAGGCTGAACATGACGATTATGCCTATATATTTGACTGGGAAACGATTCATTTTCGTCACCAATTTTATGATTTGGATCATCAAATCGAACAACGGTTGATGCGTCACCTGCGCGTACGCCATCTTCCTCCGAAGAAACCCTAACCCTAATATCTTCGGTCGAACCAGCCGCTACTTCCTCAGATTTGGCATTCTGCGAAACCCTATCATCGAGCTCAGTCACCGCCTGAGCTCCCGAACCGAGCTCCGACAGAGCACCGTTAGCTCCCTCGGCGGTGGAACACTTGTCATCGGGTTTCCCGTCGCGGGGCTCCGTAACAGCAGGATTCTCTTCCTTGGAATCAGGTGCGTGAAATTCGGAACCGTCGCTCATGACTGGTATTGTCGAAGGAAAATAGACGATTCTGGAGATACCGTAGGAGCACAAGGATATTTAAGGGTTCTTCCACTCGATACCCAGTAAGTGTTCCATTTCTACAGCCTCATTGGGAAAGGCGCGAGCTTGTTGATTGTCATAAAACCCTAAAGGGACACTGCGGGGGAGAGAGAGAGAGAGTGCGAGAGAGGATATGCGATTGGACTGCGACAAACGCCGGGATCGTGATTTGCGTTTTCTTTCAAAAAAAAAAAAAATCTTATTATCTACTTTGGAGACTAAAAAAAAGGTTAAAATTGTATATATTGTATATATTATGAGAACGTGGACGCTTCCGGATTACAGTTTTTTCATCTTGGACGGTTGTAATTAACGTGGGGCATTACATGTCTTTCTAATGTTGAAGCCACGTCACGTTATCATTTCAAAGTCGTAATCGGACATACCCTTTCTCTTATCATAGGATCCATTCCCAACCAGGATTAATTAAAAAAAATGGGAATCCATTCCCATCAATCCATAATCCACAGGGGTTATTCTTATTATTGTTGTGATTGTGGTTATAAACAATTAAGCACTATTTTTACAATTGGAATCTTGTTTATACTTCGAGTTATTTTAAAATTTTGTTATTATCTTCGTCGTAGATCCTCTTTCACAACCTAATTATCTGCAAAATTTGCATATTGCAATCGTATTTCAGTATTTCTTCAAAATCCTAGAAAGTGGCTTTAAAATTTCAGAGGAGAAATAGATACTGAAAGCACTGATTATAGAGAAATTGATTACATTCCGATCACACACAGAGAACTACTCTTTTTTTTTTTGCCATTACACAATAGCTTTAACCAAACTTGGAGTCTTGATCGAACTAGAATTCTATTATATTAAGGCAAATAGCGTACAGCTCTTGCAAAAGAAAAGAATTTCTATACTTTCATTACATAATGCAATTAACTTTAAATACAATCTTCGGTAAAAATGGCGACAAAAGATAACATTCACTCTACCAAAACTGTCAACCAATACTATCATCAGAAGCTAAAAGCTATTTACATCACACTAGAAAGGAACTGAAATGATACACAAATATGAAAATAAAATTGGCTAAACGAAACCAAAACATAAATTTTTCTATTCAGTTGAGATAAATGGTACGCCTCCTGTCTGATAATATAGGTCATTTTTTATCCAACAACATAAGTCGTTGGATTAGTTTAAAGATGTGTTTTTTCAACTTATGCCTCTATTTATTAACTCAATTTGTCTTAAATAATATAGAATATGTGCATTAAGCATTTAATTCAAGGTGAGAAAGAAAAATTCCATGGTTAATTTAGCTAAATATTTTCAACTTTTTTTTTTTGGTGTTTTCTTAACATGGGTGTTCTGTCAAAACTTTGACCTATATTTTTTGGATAGAGGGAGTATTAAAGTTTAGACATCATCTTCTCTCTGGTTAGGTGGAGGTGCAAGCCAACCCCACACACCTGAGCCCTGTCTCTTCTTTGCGTTCAGGGCAGCTTGTTCCGATGCGGCTTTCTGCCGCTGTAGGAGTTCGAGCTCTCTCTGTAAGGTTCCAATGGTTTGGAGCTTCTGACTTAATTCTGCAACCTCCACCTGCAATATCAAACAAATGATCTTCCTAGATTACAAGGGGGGAAAAATCAACTTTGTTATTCTGAAGGAGACAAATGGCACATTCTGTAAGAGCCTCAAATAGATGGAAGGTGCTGGTAGACATGGTTCATGCCATTCCAACACCTAACTGGTCATGTAGCTAAAATATCATTTCATTTGTGTCATTAGCAATTATACAGCCACTTGAAAGCAAGTATTGAAAAGAACTTTAAAAGAAAAAGTTTGAAAATCTGATTCTTATTACATGGATGAATTGTTATTGTTCATTTCTTACTCTATGGATAGCTTCATGATCAGATGAATGATGCTGATGGCCTATGTGTAACCTGTATTTTTACTTCAATCCTCGATGGAAAACTAGATCTAACATATAATCTCAGAAAAACTGAAAGCTAGAAAGGAGATCTCTAATTCATACCTCAAGTTTGAAACACCTAGACTGCTCAGCAGCAAGTTGACCACGTACTGATTGGAGCTCCTATATTATTATTGCAGAAAGTGAGAGGTTCATTAAGAGACTACGCAATTCCTCATGAAGAATACAAAGCATTCAAGTTATATATATAGACCTAATTGTATTCTACTGAAATCCCAACCAACTACCCAAGTAATCCAAAAGAGTGAGAGGCAAAAGAAAGCAGTTTACACACCTGACTTGAAGCTCTGTAACCAAACAGAGCAATGTAATAGTTTACACACCTGACTAATTCCAAAATTTAGTAGAGATATCAACTATAAAACATATACCGTGTATAGCTCAGAATTACGAGTCTCTGCATCTGCCAACTCTTGCTTTAGCTGAAGAGCATTTAGTCTCTCTTTGCTTAGTGATTGTTCCAACTCATGTTTCTCGGTCTTTAGGACCAATATAAGATCACCTTTGGGTTTCTGTATGACACCCAAAATAAGAAGTTTGAAGCCAGTGACTGACATGAATTAAAATGAAATGGAAACTAATACAGGATAAAATTTATGCATGGAACTTAAACGATTTGTTGCAGGTATAGTTAGGGGAGTGATAAGTTGCAAGTACTAGGAAGATGATAAGTGTTCAATCCTCTTTTTCTTTTTTTTCTTTTTTCTTGTTGGGGGTGGGAGATTTGTGTTCTATCAAAAGCGATTGAAAATTACATTCAGTGTTTCAATGGCAGAAGAGAACATAAAGTGAAAGAGAAGAAAATGCCGTTTCCATATCCAGGTCACTGAGCCAATTCATGGAACCAATAAATAGATCTCTTGCTAAATGTTAACTAAAGCACTATGAACTGATATTTTTTCTAAAATAAATAAGTATCCACCTAGTTCATAAATAATTTCAGACACAATTGCTGGGATAAGAGCCTTTCTAAAATCATACAGAAGTGTACATGCTATGTAATAATACTTACTGCTGGATCATGATTATCCATGACAATTTCCCTAATTTTCCCTTCTTGGCTAGCTTCCAATTCAGATTCGACTTCTGGGGCAGCCTTTGTGGCATTTTGGGTAGCAGAAACACTCTCTGGAATGGAATTTTTAATTATTTTGCGTTGCAAGGTTGACTTGTGGCTTGGTTTAAGAACGTAGACCTGTATGCAGAAACCCCAATCAAATGAGGGAGAAAGATAAAACAAAGGCAAACGAAGAACAAATGGCAATCGTTCTCTTTACTTCATTGTTGTAGTGTCCATTATATCCTCCAAAAGACACTAGTACATCTTCACCATTGTAGGAGGTTACAATCAAACTTAAGCCCTGCATTGAAAAATGTCAACTGCATCAAGCAAATGGCATAGGTTTCAAGCTAGGTTTCATGGCACATGCAACCTTTTTAAAATATATAGATAAAGTGTACCTCACTCGCAACTGGAATAGGCCTTTCAACAGAAGTTAACACTGACCAAGCCAGTGTAGACATATTCAACACAACTGTCTCTGAGACACCTGCAGCATGAGATGCAATATAACTTGAAATGGGATATATGGCAACAGCTAGACAGGATAAACAATATCCTCAAGTTTAGAAAAACATTGCAACCCCATTTTCCTTAACTTATAGGTGACACAGGACGATGAGCATTGTGAAACTTTGAAGTTCAACAATATTTAAAACGAAAAGGGGGTAGGGAGAGTTTTCCAAAAGCACCTCTATCAACTTGAGCCTTGCACCATACTAAATCATTAACAGTACACAACTTATTTTTCTACAATTTTAGGAGAAAGAGATATTATCGAGTACACCGAAGCTTCTGACAATCAACAAAGGTTTCTGATATGCATTTTGTTAAGGGGGGAAAAAAATACAACCAACTTCAGTTAGCAATAGTATCAGTATTAAAACCAAGATGGTTTGGTCTAACCTACCCTACAACATGGACATGTAAGCTCCAAGAGTTCAAATACTACTTACTCAAGATATCAAGAAATATTTTACATGTCATTAAGTCTTGGCTAGGTTTGCCATTAACTACATCAAGCATTTTATGCAGTAAACATTCATTCCACATTTGCATTCAAGTATCAAGGCAGTAAAAAAGGCATACCACTTTTAGTATCACCACCACCAACAATGAACCAATACTCCCCTATTGCCACACCAGCATGTCCAGCTCGTGGTGTTGGTATTACACCCAGTTGTGTGGGTCGAGACCATTCCATCTGTAGAGTTTACGCAAACAATAAGATGGAGATGATTTTCTAGTTCACGTACAGCATAGCAGAAGAAGTGATGGCCTTACAGTTTGCAAGTCGAGAACATGTAAATCGTTGTAGCAAGTTGTATGTGAAGCCCCACCAAAGATAAGCAAGTATCGCTCAACATGTATAGCAGCAGTATGATCAGACCTTGGAGAAGGAGGTGTTCCACTGCCAATTACAACTAGTTAGCACCAAACATAAACACATTTCTTTTACATTTCCCCCTCTTGATATTGGTACCAAAAGAAAATTGCATTTTCATCACTGGAATTAATAACATAAGACACCGATCACGTATCAAAACCAGATTATGGCTTTTATGAAACTTCAATATGCTTTTATGAAAAATTTTCTGTTTTCTAAAACCATTGAATAACCTCATCTAGGAAAACCTTATTTTTTGGGGGGCCGTACAAAAGAAGAAATTATTAGAGCACCAAAAACAAAAATTTTAGATATCGTCAGAAAACTTCTTACATGGCATCAATTTCATCCCATGTCATGGTCTCCAGGTCAAGAATATACAGATCATTTAAAAGAGTCCCCTTTGCATCTTGTCCACCAAAAATTACTAAGCTTGTTCCAACAAGGTTAGCTGATTGCCCTCCACGTGACACCTAGGAAACCAACATGATAAAAGGGCACTTAACAAGCCGTTATTGAATTTCTATAAAAATAGAGGGACATTCATTGCTAAAACTCACAAATTTATTTTTCTATTTTGTTAGAGTCTTAGAGAAATGCCGATGTGAAATGTCACATACTTCTAGTACAAGTTCTGAGATTTTACAAGGATTCTTAGGATAAAAACTATAAAAGAATAAGGGATACATACTGGAGCTTTGCCAGAAGTCTTCAAAGTTGACCAAGTTGAAGTTTGTATATCAAACATTTTCACTGTCGAAATAATAAATGTCAATATTAATAGTAATACAGATACTTACTTGCAACCATGATATAAAAGGCAACAACAACAAAAAATAGAGAAGTAGGACAATATTCACAAAATAGCGGAGAACATCATAATGGACATACCAAATTAAATAAAGTATGTATGTGACACTGGCATGCTTTTAGTTTATTAAAATAAAGAGAAACCATAAATTTATAAAGGATCCTTGTCTGGCTACTTAAATCCAAATGATACTTTCATCTATTTATGCTACGCTATGCACAGAAACAAAGTCAGCCGCAAGAATGACAGTGCATTAAAACATGAACACTGTAATTAATAGTATACCTTGGATAAATTCAGAAGGGTCCTTTGAATGCCCAGCAACCGAAAGAAGCTTGTTACCCCATGGAATCTGCAGTGAAAATGTATTACGTGACCAAAATCCAAAATATTCTACAAGCAGTTAACAGCAAACAAGTTGAACATAGCAGTTGATTATGCAGAGGTTTATGTTCAATACAAACCAAAGAATTGCCAGCACAGCGTGTTGAAATTGATGAAGACTCTACTTCAGCCTTAGCATTAATCTTTGACCAAGTCCAACTTCTCAAATCCAGAACCTGAATTTGTTTCCAAGGAGATGAAAGTAAACAACAAATGATATAGGCATATAGCCAACTTAAGCAGAGATTAACAAAGTTTAGTCATCAAATCACAACGTATAGAAAATAGTTAACCAAAAATGGTGGTTTCAATAACCTCAAGACATACTTTCACTTAAAAATGCATAACTTCATGCAGTATATAATGCTTACGTGAAGGTCACCAAGGTAGCGGCCATTGTGGTTTCCACCATATATGTACAATTTATCTTGCACGACCGCTGCTCCATGCTAAACATGTAAATACACTTGCTTTAGGGGAGAAACTAATAAAAAAGAAAATAATGAAACGAAAATAGAAACAAGTTAAAGAGAATGAACATTATAATTGTAACCTTTTGCAAGAGCATACCTCATATCGGGGCCTAGGACGCTGACCGGATATTTGTGGTGCGATCCATTGATCATAGACTCCAACCGGAACAATGCTCTCCATGACGACATCTTTATCTTGTGTTCCAACTTGATTTCCATTTTCAGTGGAAATAGTCTTTGTCTCTGGATAAGAATTTCCATTCTCTCTTACGAGTTCAATTTTGGAATCGTGCTGTTATACGAGTAAGACAAGATTGGAAAGCACAAAAGAAAAATTAAAAGAAAAAGAAGTTACAATGTTGATAACAGCAAAATATGCAGAAGAATATAGAGGAAAATGCTCTTATTACAATTTGGCAGACATAACTTCAAGTCGACATGTCTCCTAGACTAAATTTATTCAAACAATTTAGTCCTAAATTCTAAATTCCATATCCTTAAATTTATACCTAGATTAAAATGAGAGACTAAAATATCTGAGTTGCATAATTGCATGTGTGCCTTGTAGGTGAAAGGTAGTAAAACAACAATGTCATAATAACATAAATTATCTCAAATTCTATTCATCAAACAAAATATTTCTTACTCATTTGACCATGAACACAGGCCAAATTTTGACTGCACAATAACAAAGTAGCTTTTAAGTTTTTATTTTCATTGTTTTTTCAATGACAAACTTATTCTAAATTTACCTGAATATAACAGAATAACATGACAAATTAACAATTAAAGTTTATTGCAGGCAATGGCATAAGCAGAGATGAAAGTTATTTCTGTCAAAAATGATAAAAAAAATGGCTCACATTCATTTGCACATCTATAACAGGTTCTACAACAGAGCTTGATGCTCTTGAATACCAACCAGGGTCTTCTTCCTACACAATAGAAAAAAAATAACAGCAAAAGTAATCAGGTAACATTCTGCATTTTACCATTAATCATTGGCTAAATAAAATTATTTCATTAACCTCCAATATTTTCACAAAAAGACGCATGGCTTCTGTGGAAGACATGTTTCCAAGCTGGTTCCAACTGCATCAATAATTACTTCCTTTAACAACATTCTCCACAATTTTATCAAGAAAAATAAAAGTAATGCATGAAGCAAGTATAACATCAACCTAAGCACTACTAACTTAAAGAACACAAAACTCCAAAGAGAATATGCCTGGATAAGCACAGTAAATTCAGATTCGCACATATACAAGTTTCACGGAGAGAGTTTATCAACACAATAGCATAGAGAGCATAGATATTAGCAGACAAACCTTGCCCATTTGCTATGCTCCACAATTTTCCAGGTACTGGGTTCTGGAATGTTACATGGTCCTACAGTAGCCTGACATAACAAATTAAGCATGGATCCATTGAATTAAGCAACAAATTAATGAAACCTTTTTTTCCCACAGAAATATCGACAAAATGGGCCTAAAAATTAAGTCGAAAGCTACAATAATAGGAGAAGAGTCACTAATAATCTAAAATTTCATTGTGGCAAATTGGCAATCCTTTTTGTTCCAATTATGAATCTCTTGGTCTCGTAAAGTATTAGCATCACAGACATAAGCAAATTAACAATAACAACCAAGGTGAGTCAAAAGAATCCGAAAATGCAATTCTGCTTGAATCAAAAATCGAAAAAACTCTGAGAAGCTTTATAGATTATAGATTATATATATAAAGCGAATCTGTCATCAGCCACAATAAAAACACTATCGAATCTTTATAACAGGAAAAATAAATCTAATTGATTCGGCAGGAGGAAAGAAAATCAGCAAGGACAATGTGGATCGAAGCACAATGAAGCAAAGTAGGAACGAATCAAAGAACTGAAAAGCAGATCTATGGGAGAAAAGGGGAAATTGAACCTGGTTATACAAGCTGTAGAGGA
>NC_029777.3:4971020-4987345 GCF_000817695.3 Arachis duranensis | reverse complement strand
CTGCTCTTCACTTCGTCGCAGATCCACTGTATTAGCATTATCGCCCCTATTGTTTTGAAATTTACACACTGCCCCGACCTCTCTTTTTCTCTGTAAACTGTTGCCTGTTGGATTTACAGCTTCCAAAAACTAAGAAAGGCTTCCGCTGTAACTTTTGGGCAGAAAAAAAAGCCTCATTGGCTTCTCTCAATATAGTAGGTTTCGATTTGGGCCGGGAAGCTCAAGCCCACATTTGTAAATTGTAATCTCTCTCTCGCCTTTATTTTCCCACAATTCCACAATGCGGGCAGGCCGAAGACAACGATATTTGCTTGGTGAAAACTCAGATGCAGATAACTGACAACTGTTAGATAATTTGACTAATTTTACTCATTTTTCATTTAATGGCTCTCAACTATCAACTTCAGGTGAAGTCGGCTGCACTTGAGTTTCCACCTATTTGCTTTGCCGCATTGGAGGGAATGTATCTTCGACAGCCAAGGGCATAGATTGAGTTAGTTACATCTCTGTTAGGAACATAGAATAGGAAAACGGATTGTGGGTCTGGGTGGGTTGGGTGTTAGGGGGAGGGAAGGGATCATGGGCTAGCCCAAGGTGTCAAAAACTCAAGATGCAAAAACAATCATGACAAAAAAAAAAACATAGAGAAGCTCACGACCAAAAAGTGGAGAAGCTGGATTTCTTATTGTTGCTAATATATGCACCGTCAGTGTTTGGCTGTTTCAAATGTCGTTTGTATTGAATTTAAGTTAAATATTCATTTGATTTGAATATTAATTTTATTTGTGATGTGTTTTTGGATTGGATTTTTTTTAGAAAATCTAATCTAATTTCGAGATGTTTAAATTAGATTGGATTTACAATTTTATAAATTAAAAAATAAATAATATACATAATAAATTTATAACATTAAATTTTAAATAATTAATAATATCATAATAAATTTTAGTAGTATCTTAAAAATAATAATAACGAATAACATAAAAATTTATAATCAATTAAATATATTATAAATAAAATTTTAAATATAATAATAATATTATAATACATTGTGCGATTTAAATTGGATTGAATCGATTTTGAGAAATAAATAAGAAATCCGATCCCCATCCAATCTATACGATTTACCAAAAGTAGAATCCAATTAAATCTAAATTAATGCGGTTTTAATTAATTTTCGGTTTGAATTGAATTGAATGCATGATTTCATTTAGATTGGTTTGAATTTATTGAATACCTTATATACCGTGCATGGCTTATTTTGTTTCGAGAAATGACTGCTTTTAACATTTTTTCTTCTATATTTCTCACTTTTAGGTAAGTTACATGATAATTTTTAGGGTACTTAAGGCTATGTTCGGAAGAGAAATTGAAATAGAGAGACAATAATTGGAAGACAGAGATTGAGAGATAGAGACTAAATTAAATCTCTATATTGTGTTTAGTATAGGACTAAGTTATGTTTCAATATCATATTTATTTTAAGATAAATATGACACTAACGAATATATTAAAATTTGAAAATAAAATAAAAATATTTTTAAAAAGAAATATTATTAAAATTTCAGTATCTATTATTAGAAATTTCAGTTATTGTGTTTTCACTTTCTAGAGATATTGAAGGAACTGAAATTGTGTCCCAGAAACTGAAATTTTAGTTTTAGCCTCTAATTACCAAACATAATATGTAATCTTAGTCTCTCTTTAATTTCTAAAAGAAATTTAATATTTAATTTAAAATATAAATATTAATAAATTTTAAATGTTTAAAATTTATTAAAAAAATAAATTAGACAAAAAATAAATACCAAATAAAAGATACCATAAAATTGGCCAAATTAGATAGTAATATAACTTTAAGTAGGTTGAAAATAAAAATAAAAAGACTAGGACTAACATTTTTAGGGTAAAAGAAAGGAGAATTGATTACTGTTAATTTAAATGTAAACCAAAAATAAAGAAAACTTATGGCGAATGCTAATAATGCTCTCGGATAAAGTGAAAAGTATGTTAACAAATGCTTGGGCAAGAAGACAAAGAGTAGTAAAAACGTATATCTATATTTCTTATTTCAAAATAGAAAAAGATGACTATACTGCAATACAAGAGCAAATTCTACAGTTCATCAAATCTTTTAAAATCTGTATGAGATTTTTAGATGCTAACAGACTAACAGAATTTGTATTTACATGATAACTTATTATCTTCTGGAAGAATGTATTTGGAAGATAAGACAAAGATTATGTTTTTTGGGCTTTGTCTTAGGTCTGTGAAGATTGATTATTCAATATGTCTTCGCAAGTTGGAAGATGGTAAATATCGAGAATCTTCAGCTTGAAAAGATTAGCATGAAATGATTGGGTTGGTAGAGGTTTGGTTAAAATGTTTGCCAATTGCCGTGAGGAAAGAACAGGAAGCAATTTCATGATCCCGACTTGAGCTTTTTATCGAATAAAGTGACAATCAATTTTCAGATGTTTGGTCCTCTCATGGAATACCAGATTGGCAGTGATATGCAATGCACTGGTTATCACAAAATAGAATCGGAAGTCGTTCACAATAAATGTGAAGGAAATGCAGCAGGTTTAATATCCATAAAAGCTCACAAGTTGTATTAGACAAAGCATGATACTCAGCTTCCGTTGAGGAATGAGCAATTGTGGTCTGCTTCTTAATCTTCCAAGATACTAAGTAATCCCCCCCCCAAAGCAATATCCAGATAAAGAATGACGAGTATTGGGACATCCGGCCCAACAGAATCACTGAATCTACATATTTGAAGAGCAGAGTCTCTAGGAAAAGACAACTCTCTACCTGGACTACCTTTGAGATATTGAACAACCCGCATTGCAGTTTTGTAGTGAACTTGAGAAGGAGAGGCCATGAACTGGCTAAGCTGCTGGGTGACATACATAATATCCGGCCTAGTAGTGGTTAAGTAAATTAACAGGCCAACAAGACGGCGATAAATAGAGGGGTCCGAAAGAAGAGGACCATCATCTTGGAAAAGCTTAACAGTACTATCCATAGGAATAGTAGCAGATTTAGTACCAAGTAGTACAAAATCATCCAATAAATCAAGGCAGACTTTATGCTAAGAAAGATAAATACCCTTTGAAGAGTGAGCAACTTCAATGCCTAGAAAATACTTTAGTGAAACAAGATCCTTAATCCTAAAATTGCAATCTAGAATCTTTTTAATAGAAGTAATTTCAGGAGCAAAATTTTTAGGAACGACGATGTCATCGATATAAACTAACAAAATGCATATTTTATTACCTAGAATTTTGACAAATAAACTATAATCAAAAGTTATCTACTGATAGCTACAAGAAAGGAGAAGAGAAGAAAGTTTCTCATACCATATTCTGCTTGACTACTACAACCCATAAAGAGATTTAAGGAGCTTGCAACATTAATTGGAACGAGATGGAGTAATGCCAGGAGAAAAAGCCATATAAACGTTTTTCGTCAAATCACAGTGTAAAAATGCATTATTGACATCCAGCTGCTGAATGGGCCATCTCTTCATTGATGCTAAAGTCAGAACAACTCTGATTGTTGCAGGTTTTACCATCGGTGATAAAGTCTCTAGAAAATCAACTCCCTCTGTTTGTGTGAAACCTTTCACTACGAGCCGAGCCTTGTATCCCTCAACAGAACCATTTGGCTGCATTTAATCTTGTAAACCCATTTACAGCCGATGGGTCGTACTTTCGGAGGGTAGTCCACCAGCTCTCAAGTCCCGTTCAATGCCAAGGCAATAATTTCTTCATTTATGACAGTTCGTCAATAAGGAGACTTATTGGCTTCTTGAAAATTCCTTGGCTCATACTCAGAATGCAAAGATGAGACATATATACTATGTAAAGAAGAAAGTGAAGCAAACGAAAAAATAGATGAAATGGGATACTTAGAACATGAGGAGCGAGAGGTATGAGAAGAATTGCAAATGAAGTCAGAGAGATAAGAAGGTGGCCGTGATTGGCGTTGGATCCTTCAAAGGAAAGGGATCGAAGTTGATGGAGGGGAAAGAGAAACTGGAAAAGTGGGTTGGCCAAAAAATAAGGAAGAAGAAGGAACAGGAGATGGGGGTGGTGATTAAAGAGGTTGCGGTGGCATCAAGGTGGATGGGGGGGAGGAGAGAGGGGGTGTTGTGTGGTAATGAAGAGGGTAAAGGTGAGGACATGTTAGGTAAGGGAGGGGGATCATTTAAGTTAGGTGACGTAGAAGAAGAGGGATTAGTGAAAAAGGTTGGCGAAGGTTGTTGGACATGTGTTGGATCATGTGATATAGTATTAGGCCCAGTAGAAAGTGAAGAAGAGTTTGGTCCATGAGCATTATTCTTGGGTGTTGGACTTGGGCTTGGTAAAAAATCAATGAAAGGAAGGGTGGCATGAATGGTTTGATGAGAATTAGTGGGCTGGGAAGAACTTTTGGACAAAGGGAAAATATGCTCATGAACGACAATATTTATGGACACTACAATTTTCTTATAATCCAAAATATAGACATTGTAACCCTGCAGCCGAGGCTTGGTGCTAGTGGCAGGATCTGCTGCCTCGCAAGTAGCTGTACCCGGGTTCAAGTCCTATGAGAGGAAAAATGAACCCTTAAATGAACTCATGTAGTGTGTGAGTGTGTTGTGTGGGTGTGTAATACATGGGTAATGCCTAGAATTAGGGGCTGTCTAATCCATCTGACCAAAAAAAAAAAAAAACCACATTGAAAACCTATGAATATAGCCTTGTATGTTATAGGATCAAATTTAGAACGTTGATCGATGCTAGTGAAAATAAAGCATAAACACCCAAAAACTCTTAAATCATTAAAGTTTGGTTGTTTATTAAATAAAACTTCAAAAGGAGTTTTAAACTTGAGAATAGAGGATGGAACTTTATTAATTAAATACACCGTATGATGAACGGCAAAACACCAAAAAGTAAGAGGTAAATTTAATTGAAATATAAGAGCACGTGCAACATTCAAAATACATTGATGTTTACGTTTGACCCTACCATTTTGTTGAGAAGTTTCAACACAATTTTCATTGGTGAATGATACCTTGAGATGAATAAAAAACATGCAAAAGAAATTCGAGCCCATTGTCTAAATGAATAATTTTAACCATTGAACTAAATTGGATTTTTACTAAAGCTACAAAATTCTTAATGTGTTGTGGCACCTCACTTTTTTATTTTACTAAAATAACCCAAGTAAATCGGTCAAAATCATCGATAATGGTTAAAAGATATTTATGATTATTAATGTAGTTTTAATAAAATGGCCCCAAATATCTAAATACAAGAATTTAAAAGTAGTTGTTGCTTGATTTATACTAATAGAAAAAGGAAGTTTTCTTTGCTTATAAAAATGACATACATCACAAGCTTTATCATGGTATGATGGAATAAAAGAAAAATATCTATGTAAAATATTAAGTCTTTGTCTAAAAATATGTCCTAAATGAAAATGTCATAATTTGGAGCGTGTGATATGAGTGGTATGGCTGAAAATAATGGAATGTGGTTGAGACGAATTATTGACAGGTGATGTATGTGTAAGAGCATATAATCCTTCTCTTAATCTACTCAAACCAATCATCCTCAAGCTATTCAATTCCTGAAAGAGACAAGAAAATTGTCAAAAAGTAAGTTGATAAGGAAACATGGAGGTAATTTTAGATATGGAGGTTAAATTAAAATAAAATTCAGGAAGATAAAGAACATTGGAGAGGATTAAAAAGAATCTGAAAATTCAACTACACCAACATAAGAAGCCACGCCACAACGGTGGATCCATTTGGCATATGTACAATGATGGGTTTGATTTTAGAATAAGATAGAAAATTGAACAAATTTGAAGTAATATGACCAATAGCACCTAAATCAGTTATCCAAACATTATTAAAAACTAATTGAGAAGAAGAATGATTTAGAATAGAAAAAGTTGAAGAAGAACATAAATAACGAATACCCAAAGTTGGACTTAGGAGAAGCCCAATTTGAGATAAAGGGAGAGTTGTCTCATCCTTGGTAGCTGATGTATGAGCCTTAACTTTCTTCAGAAAAGTTATAAGGGTGCTATGTTGGGCCAGTGTCAATCCAGGAATCGGTTCTAGTGGATTACCCCTACCACCTCTCTCACGTTGATTTTGGGTGCTAGAGGAATAGGAAGGAACGATGGTTGCACTGTTGGTGGAGACATTGGCGCAGTCTGGGAGGCGCGGTCGGCTCAGAAAAGCGTGAATAATTGTGCTTCGTGTAATAGACGTTAATGGAGTGGCCGGTTCACTATCGACGACAGTTGCCATAATCTTCTGCTTGTCGAGAACGCCAAACGCAGCGAGCAATTGGTGCTCGTGTTGAATAACCATGGCGAAGACCTTGATTGATGGTGGAAGGGGATCAAGCAGCAACAAATGGGAACGAACAACTGCAAATCATTCATTGAACCCTTTCAAAAATCGGATAATGAAATTCTAAAGACGGTGAGTTTTGGCAGGACACGAGCAAACAAGAATGGTTCGGAAGTTTTCCATCTCTTCCCATAAAGTTTTGGGCGTTGTGCAGAAGTTAGTGACAGACAGGGAATCTTGCTTCAACCCATAGATTTTCTCCTGGAGTTTGGCAATGCAGAGAAGATCAGTTTGTGAAAACCTCTCTTGAAGGTCCTGCCAAACAGAGGAGGCAGTGGAAAGGTAGATTATAGTCTAGATTATGAATTATGACAAAGAATGAAAAAGCTAAGAGAGAACAAGATTATTACATCTCTCCAAAATAGAAAACAGATGGTCATCAGAAGAGGGAAGAAAGATTCTGCCGGTGAGGAATCCATACTTGTTCTTGGGAATAACTACCATGGAGAACGAGCGGCTCTAAGAATGGTAATTATTTCCAGTGAGCACGGGAGAAATGAGACACAGGTAGGATTCTCACTTGGGTGTATGTAAAATGGGTTAGCTGGGTTTTGAAAAAGGTTGATATCATCTATGGTGGATGAGGGTTATCCATCGAAAAAAATTAATAGGAAAGGCAAACTATTTGGGTTGGATATTTTAACCATGTATGGATATTAACAGAGCTACTAGGAGCTCTGATACCATAACAGCTGCTTGGCAAGAAGATAAAGAGTAGCAAAAATGTATGTCTGTATTTCTTATTCCAAAATAGAAAATGATGACTATGCTATATATACACAAGAACAAATTCTACAGCTCATTAAATTTTTTAAAATCTGTATGAGATTCCTAGATGCTAACAGACTAACAGAATTTGTATTTACATGATGACTTACTATCTTTTAAAAAAATGTATTTGGAAGAAAAGACAAAGATTATGTTTCTTAGACTTTGTCTTGGACTTATAAAGATGGATTATTCAATATATATCGCTCTCTAAAAATTCGTTTGTTATTAAAGATAAAAAATAAAAAAATTTTAAATTCTACATCTAAATCATTAACATAAAATATAAAATCTAAAATAATAAACTTCATTAAATTACAAGAGTGCAATACTTCTTAGTTCTTTTTTTTTTTATCTAAGGTAGTGCTTTCATTACTAGAAAAAGGTCCACTAAGGACTTACATGCACCAGGGGGTATATAAGAAAAAGTTCCACTAAACACGATTTAATTAAGACTTATTACATTGAAGAAGTCTGAAAAATTGGTAAAGTTAGCTCATGCCCTTCAGTTCTTGTAGCATAACACGAGCTTCTTCAACACAAAGGGATGGAGCCTTCCTGGACCCGTCGAAGATGAAGCTATTCCTGATCTTCCAAAGCTTCCATAGAAGGTTTGTGTTAGCTCTACCCGATCTGATTTATCACTAAAAGGTTCCATTTTCTCTGTAATTTCTTTCCAACATTGCCAAGGGTGTTCATCTGGGTTTGGAATGGGGAAGTCCACTAAGTGCCAATCTTCTAACGAATCAGTGTAATACCACAGACAATGGTGGACTGACTTTTCCGTCGAGCCACACCTGGGGCAGGACAAATTCACTACTTCAATTATGGCGCTGATTTTGAGCTTCACCGGTAAGGCATTGTGCAGTAATTTTCAAAGAAAACTTCTAATTTTTTGTTGGATTTTCAACTTCTAGATGCTAAACCAACGAGATTTCAAGTGGCATTGTTCCGGAAGAAACTCAAGCGGCAGATGATTAATTTGGAAGGCAACTCTGTACCCAGACACAACCGTGTATGCACCAATTCGATTCATCATCTAGGTAACCTTATATTCTCCTCTCTGGATATTTTTTTGTAAGATAGTTGTTGCTACTATTGGGCTAAATGTCTCTGTTATTTTTTGTTGATTTCACTGGCCATTTGATTGAATTAGTTCAGACATCCATTTCAAAACATGACCCAAGATTGGGGTAGGATTAGGAGTAATAGCCACAAAGTTCATGACCCAAGAATCCTCCTTAATTTTGATTGATCTACCACTCCCAACTTCTAAGAGGATACATTTTTCTAACACCTTTCTGCTTTCTATGATGCTACGCCAATCCCAAGAGGGGTTAGTTCCTATCTCAGCACCCAAAAATGTGGAAAACCTAAAGTATTTACTTTTTAGGACCTTGTAGATTAACGAATGTGGTCTTGTTAAAAGCCTCCACCCTTTGCTTTGCAAGCATTGCAAGGTTAAAAGCTTTCATGTCTTTAAAATTGAGTCCACCGAATAACTCTTTGAATCTCTTCTAGTAGAGTGTCTGGTAACTTCAAGCAGCTTAAGGTATAAATCAAAATTGTCGTTGCGACACCTTTAATTAGGATTTCTCTGTCAAAAGAACACAAGAGAGACCTTTTCTATTGTTGAAGTTTCTGGTTTACATTGTCTTTGATATAGTTAAAAGTAACTCTTTTTTACCTCTGAATAAATGTTGGGAGTCCCAGATATTTGTTCTGATTCCCCACATGAAGCACTAGGAGAATATTAGCTTGGTGATCTCGAGTAGGTTTCGGAAAATTCCTGCTAAAGAACACAGATGATTTATTCAAGTTCACCACTTGGCCGCTCACTTCCTCATAGGTATTTAATATTCTGATAAGACTTTGACAATCTTTCTCAGAAGCTCGGCAGAAAATGATAGAATCATCTGCAACAAATAGATGACTGAGTATTGGGCAGCTGTGATTTAGTCTCAATCCAGAAAATTCGTGCCTTGTTTTTCCTCTTTGGATCATATGGGATAGTCCCTCAGCACAAAAAAGGAATAGATATGGGGAGAGGGGGTCACCTTGTCGCAATCCTCTACATAGTTTGAAGAAACCATGAGGTTGTCCATCCACAGTAACAGAGTAAGAAACCGTCATCACACATTCCTTGATCAAGTTAATCCATTTGTGCAAAATCCAAGTTTCCTCATTATCTCCCAGAGGAAAGACCATTCAACCCTGTCATACGTTTTATTCATATTTAATTTAAAACCAAATCATACTAACCAAATCTATTATTCTTTAGAAAGTGCATAAATTCATGTGCTATCAGAATGTTATCACTGATCAAACGAACCTTGATAAAAGCACTTTGGGAATCATTAATAACTTTGTTAATGACCAACTAAAGTCTGTGCACCAGAATTTTAGAAATGATTTGTAGAAAACACTACTAAGACTTATGGGCCTAATATGTGTCACAGAGATAGCATTTTCAATCTTTAGAATAAGACAGATATTTGTATGATTAAAAGCTTTTAAAAGTTTACCTCTAGCAAAGAAGCTCTTGACCGCTTATACCACATCTATCTTAATTGTTTTCCAGAAGAACCGAAAAAACTTGGCCGTAAAACCATCATCACCAGGGGGCTGAGAATAGGTTTATAGCAAGAATAGCAACTTTAACCTCTTGTTCTGTGATTGGTCTTATTAACATATGATTGGTGGTAGAATTGATCTTAGGTGAAATATCACAAATTTTTTCCGTGGGATTTCTTGGGTCACTGGTTGAGAATAGTGTTATGAAGCAATTCTGAGCAATAGAAGCTATTTCCTCTATATATGTTACTGTATGCTCTTTTTCATCCTCTAACATATTAATTTTATTCTTTTAATTCCTTGTCTTGAACTAAGAATGAAAGAATTTAGTGTTGTGTTCCCCCAGTTTAGCCATTGAACTCTTGATTTCTCCTTCCAGTACTTCTCTTCCATTTCTAATCCATCTTCTATTTCTACCTCCAAACACTGGATTATCACTAAATTGGCTTGATCAATGTTTTCTTTCTCATTTTCTAGTCATCTTTTTAACTCAGAGATTCTGCTTTGAAAATTGGAATTAGAATGTTGCTGCTATACTACCAACTTGTGTTTGCATAACTTGAGTTTCCCAGCTAGTCGAAACATGGGAGATCCTGTAATTGTTGATGAATTCATATTTGACAGTAAATTTTGGCTTGAATTGAGTAGATTTCATCACATAAACCCGCATATATTCACTTAAATATCATACTTTTGTGATTTCTTTCTAAATTGTGTCTAAATGTGAAAACATATTTTTTTATTCTTAAATTAGTCAATTTTATTCCACTTTTATTACATTAGATGCCGTGATATGTTTTGTTAAGTGATTTCAGGTCTAATAGATAAGAATAGTTAGGTAGAAGTTGAAGAAAGCATGCAAAATGGGAGATTTCATGAAGAAAACAAAAGAGAAGCATACACTCCAGGGTACGTATGCACACCTTCTTGTGCGTATGTATGCACAAGATGAATTTTGGCTAGTGTGCGTACGCACACAACCTTGTGCATACGCACAAGTCTTAACGCGTGACTTCATTAAAAAGCCACGTGGCTCGCGATTTTGGGGGGGCTCTTGGCCCAATTTTGGAAGTCTTAAAGCTGAAATGGAAGCTACATCAAAGGGGCAACATTCCATAACAAGGGGAGATCATTACACACATTACATACATTATTAGGAGTGGGTTTAGGTTAGTTTTAGAAAATTCTCTCTTAAGATTTTATTAGGGTTTATAGTAGAATTTTCCATTTTACAATTTTGATCTTGGATATTTGTTTGTCTCATTGTAAGTAATCGTTAATCTTCTCTTTAATTACACTACATGTGCTACATTTTCTTATAGTTGAAGTTACTTTGTTAATATATCCAATTTTGAATTCTTGAGTCTTTTGCTGATGATTTTGATGTTTTATGATTTATATATCTTGATTGAGTTTCTATTGTTGATTTTGTGCATAGATTGGGTATAGTTTTTATTATCTTTGCACTTTGCTATGTTTTGCTTTTATGCCTACCAAGTGTTTATGAAAATGCCAATTATAGATTTTGAGTAGATTTTCACCTTTTGGCTTGGAAAATGAGTACCTAGGATACTAGAGTCATAATGTCCGACATTTAGTGGTAATTTTGAGTTGTTAGTTGCTCTTGTTTCCACTAACGCTAGCTTTTTACTAAGTTAATTAGTAAGTTAGCTAGGATTTGTGGATTAAAGCCAATTATGCTCACTTGACTTATCCTCGATGTTAGGGTTGACGAAGTGAGATTGACTCATTGTAATTGCCATAGTTGTGGTTATGACAAGGATAAGATTCCTTAATTTTCATTACCAAGTCAAGGCTCTTTTATGCATTAATCACATTTTCACTAGTTTTGATATTGTCTTCTTCTAATTTGTATTAATTGTCTTTTGATCCATTGTTAGTTCAATTATTCTTTAGTTATTTTAATTTCTGTTCTATGCTTGAAAACAACCTGTATTTCACAACCAAAAGTGTGCGCTTATTTGCTATCTGAGGGAAGACTTAAAACTCCCAATTATTTTGTTTTTTATTGTGGCAATCTTTATTTAAACTTTGATTAGGGTCAATTGTTGGTTAGGGACTATACTTGCAATGTAATTCTTTCTAAGAAATTTCTAACCGACGTTTGGTCTGCATCAACTGTATGTTTTCAACAGCTCTTTATTAAATTCACCACTTCAGAATTCTCGCACCACCTTTCCTAAAACCAGAATATCCTCTTTGCTCTCCTTTCGAGTCTCTCTGTGTTAAGGAGCAATGGCTTATGATCAGACCCAATACCATTCAAATAAGAGACATAAGCATCGGAAAATTCTTCTCTCTAATCTTTAGAAACCAGTACTCTGTCAAGTCTTTCTCTGATCAAGTTACCTCCAAACTCCCTATTATACCAAGTAAACTTCTCCCCATCATAACTCAAATCCAATAGTCTACTCTCATTAATAAAGTCATTGAATGCTTGCATAGATGTATTCGATTTATGCATACCTCCTTCCTTTTCATGGCTAGCTAGTATGGCATTATAATCACCAAAAACTGCAATATTGTCCCTACTGTTCTCCATAACTTGCAGCAGCTGACGAAATTGTTCCTCCCTCCTTCGCTCTTTTGTGCTCAAATACACCCCTATAGTCTCTCATTGCTGTCCACCTTGTTGACTCTTGTAAGAAAAAATGAATAAAGAAGCTCTCTTGACGTAAAATCTGTACTTTCACCACTGCTTTTTATGCCACCACAAGTCCACTCGAGAGGCCATTAGGATTCACTATTTTTCAAAATTGAAAACCAACTTTCTTCATCACACCCTCTACTAATGAGGCATTGTTCTTGGTTTTGCAAAGGAACATTACATTGAGGAAATAGGATTTAATAATCCCTTGGATGTTGGGAACTGTCAGGGGTTTTTTCGAACCCCAACAGTTCTACATCAACATCTTCATATCTCCTTGGGTGCCTCTTTTTGGGTGGCACTCTCTCTTATTACAGTTGATGTGTTATCTTCTTGGCAAAAATTTTTGTTGTTACTTGAGTTTTCTGAATCCTCCGAAACTCTTTTCACTCCTAAGACCGATTTTAATTTAAACCCACTCCTCACCAACTGCTTCAAACTTTGCCTTTTGCCTTCTTTTTTGTTGATCACCTCCACTGAACTCCCAATAAAAAATTAAAGGATCATGTTCTTATCAACATTAAGTCTAACATCTTCTCTGTTGTCTTTTCTTCCTTCTCCTATATTACCCCCAGTCCCCCACTATCAACCATTTTTTCGCCTGCCCCTCTCCTCCATACCTTAGATTTTCCTTATTTCCCTTCACGCTAGCCCCCTGGTTTGAAAATTATTGTCTTGGATTGAAAGACTTGCGAAAAATTCTGATTAAGCTTACTGGCATTGACTTTTTCTGTTGTTGCCTCTTGTTATCTTCCCTCTCAACATTATTCTTAGGGTTTTTATTCTCTTTCATGTTTGCAATTATCTAGCCAATTTGTTCACCCTTAGCCAAGGTTTTCATTGTTCCTCCTTAACATTGTCTTCTGCCAAATCCTCCAAATGTAAATTACAAGCTCGGATTTCATGACCTGTATAACCACAATAATGACAAAATTACCAATGTGCTTATATTTGAGTTTGAGATCTATCACTTTTTTATTGTTGCTCGCAATTTTAATAAGTAATTGACGCAATGATTTAATAATGTCCATCATAATTTGGATCTTCAGCACCTTTTTCTCCTGTCCTCTTATTGTAAACAGGTCTAAATCTGGAACTTCCTCCAATAATTCTCCTATTTTTCTTCCTAAATTGCTTGTTTTATGGTATTTAGAAAGTCCTCATAGTTGCAGCCATATGAAAATATAGATAAATTCTTTTTTTGTAATTGTAGTTTCATCGTTCCACCTCTTTAAATTAAGAATGTAGTTCTTGAACAGTCACGAACACCTTTTTCAATTCTTAAAAGATCAATTTTACTATAAAAAATTGAAAAATATTTTTTCTGTGGTCAACTACCTTAAATCCCTCTAGTTACCTCCGTATTATAAATAAGGCAACTTTTAAAGTCTCTGCAGTGAAACCTCTGTTAGTGAGAAGTCTTCCAACCAAGCTCCTTAAACATATCTCGATACTTTTTTTATGTCTTTATTAATGAGTTGTACTATCTGATCCTCCTTAGATTTTGGTGTATGGCTGGTGTCCAACCTAAAAATAGCGATTGCTGTCATTTAGTTAATCACACGTGATGAAAATTTCACAATTAGAATTCTTCATAAACTTTAGCAAAGCACTCAAAAAACCCTAGGAACAAGGCATATATGTGTTCAATACTTCTTAGTTCTTACTTAATAAAAAGTATTATTTAAAGATAATTTGGCTATTTAGAATTTTTCATATTATTTTATGGCGGAGATATTTTTTAAAAATTTAAATTATTAACATGCGGTATGTGTTTAGGTTTTGTTGCATTGTGATACCATTAGTTCTGCAATTATATTCATCAGTACATAAGAACTTTATTAGACGCGAGCATTTTAATCTGTACCATCATCATCTAATGAGGCGGCAATAATAATATATGTCAACAAAGGGAATGAATTAAGGACTGAAAATAATGTTACAATAATATCGAAGTGTACACAATTGAACTAATTAACCGTGGACAAGTAATTATTCCTAAAATTAAGAAGAAATTAATTATGGCGCAGACATAATACACATTATTGATGAACACTAACGTCTTACGCTAAGGGACCAATACCAAAGTATCCATGGGCACCACCATCTCCGCCGCCGCCACCACCACCAGCACCTCCTGCTCCGATTCCCAGAAAGTCCAGAGTCATTACATCGTCACTTCCCTTAGCTCCACCAATATTAATGGTGCTACTACTCCTACCACTCACCGGTGGGATACTGAATCCACTGCTTCTGTTGTTCTGATCAATGATCTTGGCTAAGGCCTTACTTTGATCCAATATAGCATTAAACATTTCCACACCGTTCATTCCAACGCTCCCGTTGAAATTATTGTTATTATTAAACTGATGAGACGGTGAAATATTATCGTGTTGAGGATGAGCATTGTGCATGAAGTGTTCCATGATGATCCCATTATTGGAAGAAGCAAATGACGGGGGTGCCATGCTAGTGTTATTGTTATTATTGCTCACGCTTGTTGCACCCATTTGTGCAGCTTTTTGAAGCAATGCCGTGGCGGACATGTGAGGTAACCCTGCAGCTAAATGGACCCCACCACTCTCATCGAACATGTTTAGCGGAGAATGTGGTGAGTTCAGTTGAAGAGAGGGCAGTGATGAAGGGTTTATTAGGTGGTTGTTGGTGGTGGTGGTGGTGTTGATGAAGGGTTTTTGTTCAGGCATTGAAATTGGCATGAGTTCATGAGGGAATGATGATGGATGCTGCTTGAATTCGGAAGTAGAAATACTAGTGTTATTGCGAGTAATTGGTAATGATGCAACTAGGTTTGGGATTAATGGTTGCAATAAGTTGGAACCTATCTTTGGAAAATGTCCCAGTACTCCTCCTTCATTGTTCACTTTGTTATTCTCATCAGCCAGTGCGTCACAGAAAGCTCTGTGGGTTATGAAGCTATCTCTTCTGCACACACAAATCAAAATAATTAAATAATTTCATATCATGGACTAGTGTTGGGATGTTATTTGATTATGATAATTAAATTGGTTAGAACGATTAGTATAATGGAATAATACTTTTATATTTTACCATAAATTCAAATGTGACCATAATTCAATAAAAATATAATATAAAGTGCTATTTTAAAATAAGAGAAAGTCTAGAAGTTCAGTAGATTTTGTAATTTTTAGCCATCAATTAGCTATTAATAATACTTTTAATGGTGTGAGATTGCATCTAATAATATAGAATCGTTCAATTTCTTTTCGATGGTTAAATGCTGACCAAAATTTAACAAAACTAATAGCTCCTAGTATTCCTCTTAAAATAAATCACACAACCAAAAATGAAGTAAAAAAAGATGATATTTAATTAAAATACCTGGAAAAGACGGTGCCGCAGTCACATTTGTATTCTTTGGTACCACAGATTTTGGAATGAGCTTTCCAGTCAGATTGAACGGCGTATTTCTTGTTGCATTTCTCACATTTCCACTTCTTGTCGCCGTGCTTTCTGCTGAAGTGCTTCTTGATTCCGGTGAGGTCTCCCAGTGCTCGAGCAGGATTGTGGTGGACACACGACACTTCGGGACACACGTACACCCTTTTCCGCACTTCGTTGCTGCTTCTTTGTTTCAGCTTCCATGGCAGGTTATGGCCTCTCCGGTGAAGTTGAAGGTTCTGATCCCTTTGGAATCCTTTGTTGCAGATCTCACATATGAACCGGTTTGTTGTCACCAGCGTGTTTGGCGATAGAGCTATCACTTCAGCACTTGGATCTGCATGTCAACAATGCACTTACTTAACCCTGCTTTTGGATAATCTTTATACATAAAAATTCAGATACAGTTAATTTAAGAGTAAATTTAATAGTTAAGAATTATTAAATAATAATTTAATTAAATATATAAAATTATTT
>NC_029777.3:4964708-4970950 GCF_000817695.3 Arachis duranensis | reverse complement strand
GATTATCTAAAAAAATTTCAAATTGTGATATTGATTATTTTTGTGTGCCTTAAAAATAATTAATTTTTATTTTATAATATTAAAAATTATTAAGAAATTTTAAATAATAAAAATAAAAATTATTATTTTTCTATTTCAAATTGCTTCAATAATATTAAATATAGAGTATCTTTACAACAGAAGAAAATGACAGAAGATTTGAAAATAAAAAATAAGCATATTTTTGTATTGAATAATACATTTCAAAATAAAAATAAAATTATTGTATATTGTGTCAATCTTAATTCTTTGTTCACATGAATAAGTAAAAAAAAATTAAATAAATCTAAATATTTATGTGTGTTCATAAAAAATGATGACATGAGAACATATACACATAAAGTGCCTAAGACAAAAAACTGGGTATTTAATAGTACTTCGTGGAGACAGTTTTTCTTTTAAAACAAAAAGAAAAAAAAAGAAAAAGATGAGGTAGAGGTAGAAGTCAATAAAAGTCAACAGTGAGCAGTAGCAATGATTGTGAATCCCTGCAGGCAATAATTGAGCTCCTTCGACTAGTTACGCCCACCAATAATTCATCAATTTTTAGGAGTATATGAATAATAATTAAAGAGTGGTTAAATTAAAGAGATAATAACCCAGATCCTTTTGTCCCCGATTAGGATTATTTAAGAGATCCAACACATATATCTTCTTATGCTAGATATCAACTTAATTATGCAGCTGCCCATATTTGACTGATTAATTAACTAACCATAATTATTTAAGCTCATGCTTTTATTAAAGAAACTAAATTATATAAAACCAGAAGTCATCAGGAAGCTAAGCAAACTTAATTACTGTATGTCTTTCTAAAACAAGAAAAATAATGATGATGAAGATGTGGGTTTATTTATTTTGTTAGAAAAGAAAAGAAAAGAAATAAAACCTGGATTTCCTGGTAGGCTTCTTTTCTTCTTAGGAGGCGGTGGTGGTTGTGGTTGTGAATTTGCGTTGGAAGCATTGCTGCTGCTGTTATTAGTAGTGATGGTTGAAGAATGAGAATTTGGACTATGGAAGTTACCACCACCACCACCACCAAGTATCTCTGACTCTGATTGCTGTTTATTTTTATTAAGTAACAATAGTGATGCATCTCCTCCTCCTCCTCCTTCTACTCTGCTGTTAGTGTTATCTGTGGAGAAGCTCCCACTATCACAACTTGTGATGTTTGACATTCGAGTCAAGGTAGGAAATAAAAAGAATAATCTATTATTTGGTATGGAAAATATGGGAGAGAATAGAAGAGGATAATAGTTTATTTCAAAGGAAGAAGCTAAGATGGGAGGACAAAACCCACGAAACTCTCCTCCTTTTATTTGTATTCACACCAGAATTCTACCACCTTAATTGGAATACCTGTGGGCCACACAGAGATTAATATTGAATTGCAAAAAAATATAGGTAAACAATGAGAATACTAAACAATGTGACCAATGTGAACAATAGATATGTCGGATGTTTAATTCAATAGGTATGCAAATGATTATGTTCATTATTTTTAATTAGATGATTATTTATTTTGATTCGATTTACTCATGCACAGTTAAAAATAACTGAATGTTCAATTTACTAGGTATTCAGATGGTTATTCTAATATTAAAATTTAAGAGGTAATTTAGAAGTGGAGTATTTTTTTACTTTATTTGGTCAATTCTAAAATTCATTATTCACATTCTTTACAAAAATCATTGTCTACCTAACAAAACTCATTATATTATTATTATTATTATTATTATTATTATTATTATTAGGAGAATATTCATTACATCTTCACATAAAAATTACATTCTTAATTAATCATTAGATGGTTTCATATATATTTTTTTATGGTATCTCTTAATTTGCAGATTAAATACTAATTCATCACGAATTAAAATTTTATTTAAGAATTTATTATTAACTAATAAATTATTATATATACAAAATAAATTTTAAATATTTAATATTTATTTAAATAAATTAATAAATTAACCACTAAATTAATCCATTTAACTAGACAGGTTGATATATTTGACTAACTATATCTTTATATAAAAATATTTTCATGAAAATATCTACCTTATTATTGTTGTCATAATAAATTTTATTTCTATTTTATTTTCTCTGTAATTAGTTATTAAGCCATCACTACTAGTCTACTACTACTGTACGTACGTCCTTAATTATTGTGTATGCCCATGTGAATTGCTTTATATTGATAAGAAAACACCTTATGCTTAAACTTAAACTTAGCTATTCACTAAGTACTTTTCTAAGTATAATTATAGTAGTAATACTGTAATAGCTAGCCACTACTGTATATTCAATCTCCTAATAATAGTTAGTTAAAGAGAATAACTGAGAAGCCAGATCATTATTAGAGAATCGGGTAGGTGTAATAGGGTACAAATAATTTTAAAAAAAATTCAACTAATAATTATCGGTTAATATTGGTTAATTTTTATTTTTTTTTAATTCATATTAATATTCAAATTAAATGAACACATGAAATTACATATTAAAACAATATTCAAAATAAAATAAATTTTTATTAAGAATCACAAGAGAAATGAGCAATATATGTTTGAAGTTAAAGTTAAATATTGATATATATAAGTAAATTATTTTAAGAAATTTAACATATAAAGTTTGAATAAGAATATGGAGTTAAGTGTTTTACAAGTTTAGCCTTATCCGTCACGGGATCTAAGTAACTCTTACGTAGAAAATGACCGGACAGAAGTACAAAAATTCCTCTATTCACGTGTGCCTGGGGTAATTTCCATGTGCCATAATTAAAGCATGCCAATGCTTAGTATTTGATGCTTAAATGACAAAATGTGTGCCTTCTTTTGTGTCTTCTGTTATTCATTTAACCTTAGCATAGCATTAGTACTATACTTCATTTCTTTAGTATTATTAGCCCCACTTTTATTTCTCCTTTTTATACATATATATTAAAAATATATATTTATACACAACTATAATAATGTCTAATTTTTTTGTATATATAATATTTTTTATATCTAATAAAATGCAAGTGTATGCTAATTAGCTAGTATTTATCCTTATCTGATCGAATAACCCCATCCATCTCAAGGCTAATTATATATACTAGTATACTAAGTATTTATTAATCTATTTTTTATAAATTAAATATAGATAATAATGATAATAATAATAATAAAAAAAAATAAATCTAGTCAAAATAGTAAATATGTTACACTAAAATTAAGAAGTTATGGTTTGAATATAACTCTTGAAATTAACAAAATATTTTTTTATAAATTATATATAATAAAAAATATTTTGAAAAGTAAAATATATACACCAACTATTTTTTATATTTTCATTATTTATAATATAGATATTCAAGCTTTTCATCCAATCATTATCAACAGTAGTGACATGCTCAAGATATTTATTTTTAACCAATTATACTATTTAATGTATAGTTTAGCTAACTTTTTAAACAACGGGCAGAAGAGTTAAATTTAGAATTTAAAGTTTAAGATTGAAAGTTCATGATTTAAGATCTAAAATTTAATATAAATAAAAAAATTTTAAAAATAAAATTCATATTGACTAACAAAATTCACTCTCTGCCATTTTTTTTATATTTTCTTCCAAAATATTAATATATATGACATTAATTCTATTCACTCAGCTACTCCACTACTGCACGTAGAACGGTAGAAGCATGTATGTAATGTAATAATACATTATTGAGTTTTGGTTTTTCACTCTAAATAATGCACATTGATATATATTAGGGCTTTTCAGTACATTCACAATGATGAACATACATGATTTGATCACGCTTTTGTGATCATAGGCACACTACATATATATTTTTGTCTCTTCTGAAACACTCCATGATTTAAATTTTGAAATACATACCATATTCTTCTCTATTTCATCTTAAATGAGAAAATTTGAAATAGGAAAAAAAAAAAAGCAACTATCATATCCAGTGCGCTGTGTTTCCCGTCATTTACGTTCTTTTGCATCTGCGTTTGTCCCCTACATACTGCTCTTAATAAAACAAACATAATTAAATTCAAGGCACAAGTAAAAAATTAAATAACTTTTCTTATTAATCGCTGTAATTTGCTAACTTGTTTTCTAAACTTACTTGGATTTATTTGGCCTCAAATAGCCAGCCATGCATGACTAAACATTTTTAAATTTCCCCCCTTTAATAGTAGCAACTCAGAGCTAATTTAAGTTGGTCTAGTAGTCAATTCACTCGTCCGCTTAAGTATTTGATATTCGAATCTCATATTATGTATATAGTAATTTATTGGCCAGCTACATATTCTTAAATGAAGCTCAAATCTGTGACAGATTAGGAAAACAAAAAAAAGGAGTGTTAAGGGTCAGCAAATTTTGAAATTTATAACCATCAATTAGCTATTATTAGTGATTTTAATGGTGTGAGATTTCATCCAAGAGTGTGAAATTAAACATTTTACTTTTATTATATTAATTTATGTGTATAAATTTAATTAAATATAATAAATTATATATTTATTATATACAAATATTTATAAATATGAATACACATTATTATTGGTTAAATACTAATTTAAATAATAATATTTACTGATGAAATAATATTGTTAATAATAATTAATTATGGCTAATTACGTTGGTTGTTAAAATTGAAGTTTAATTAAAAGATGGATAATGTGAGATATCTCTATCAATCATGAATAGTTTTGAGGATTGTTTTCCACCGCCATGTGTTGACAAATGTAAAACGTTATCGCTATCCAACTCACTTTTCTTTGGCGCATGTTTCTTACATGCTCCTTCAATTAATTTGAATCAACTACCAGAGACTGATCTCATCAACCACGATATAAATTTAACGAACTGTTCCATCTTACAATCTAAACCAAATATATATGTTTATACAAAAATATTTGATAATAAAAATTATTAAAATTTATTATTTTTAATTTTATTTAATATATTTTATAATAAATAAAACTAAATAAGATAAATTTATATTTTTCTTTTATATTCCTATAATTACCGATATTTATAAGTGTTTTTCTTTCTTTTTTTTAAATATTTTATTATATATCAGCTCTATTCAAAGGTTGCTTTCAAGAGTTCATTCAAACTTCAAAGAGCTTGCTGCTTATAGTGAAGAGACTACTCAGCTTCCACTTGGTAGATTCGGAAAATTATGACGAGTAGAATAAATTAAAATTTAATGAAATTAAATAATGAAAGGAAACATCTCGATTATTTTATTGAAAAGCTCTTTTATTAATTAAATAAAAAATATAGAAATGTTTAATTTTAAATACATGTCTCCCTTTATCCCTTTTTTACTTAGCCTAATTCATTTTAAATTCCCTTTTAATTGTTTTTTGGTGGCTAAGGCGAAAAAATTTTAATATGTGACCAGGATGTGGAATTTTCAAGTATATTACCTTTTTTTCTGCTTTTTCTTTTAAACTATGAAGACCGTTTAACAAAAAAAAAATTAAAAGGTTCAATTTTAATTTTAAAATTTTTCTTTTTAAAAAAACATCCTATTCTAATTAAAAAAACTAAAATATTTTAATTTAAAAAAATAGAAATTAGAGGTTTGATTTTAATTTTAAAACTTTTAACTTTTCCAAAACAAAAATCGAAGGGGAGGGTCCCATTTTAATTTTTAAAATTATTTAATTTTGTGAAAAGTGAAATTGAAGTGCTCGATTTCAGTTTTAAAAAATTTTAAAATTGTTAATTATTTGAAAATAAAAATTGAATGATTCAATTTTAATTACATCATATTTTTGAAAATACACTATTTTTCTTATATTACAGTATATCACATATGCATGTATAATATGAAAAGAAAAGTACGAGAAGTCAATGAAATATTTGTACAATATATATAATGGAGGTTTATGGAGTATTAGAGATATAACCATTAGTATTATCTTTTTCCATCAGCTGAAGCTTTTGAAATGAGTGGTATCATGATATGGTATTAGAGTACTAGATCCGAAAGGTCAAGAGTTTGATCCTTAGTGAATCCCAAAATTAATTTAAATTTTAGAAAGATGTTATTATCCATAGTATTCGAATGATTATTTTAGATAGTATAAGAAATGCTCTGTAACTCAATAGGCCGGGACTCAATATGAAAATTAATTTGTCCCTAACTTATCTTAGCTTTGAAGTGGCAACTAATTTATATTAATTAACCAAGTTCT
>NC_029777.3:4964409-4964662 GCF_000817695.3 Arachis duranensis | reverse complement strand
TTAAAAAAAAAAAAAAACCTAAAATTTATCGGCCTTCAGCCGTCATTATAAAAGCTACACTGAAATAATAATGAGATACAAAATCCAATAATGACATTTGCCAATGTAATCATTCTAACTACCATTCGATATTTTTTCAAAGGAGATTTCGTATACCCATTGGTTTGATCTTTCTAAAATCTTCCAACACATGAACCCATGTAAACTTAATAAATTTACACTTATAATGTATAAAAAATTATATATATATATA
>NC_029777.3:4960120-4960639 GCF_000817695.3 Arachis duranensis | reverse complement strand
CCCCCCCCCGCCCCCCGCCTCCATTATCTGTCCCAGTCCCCGTCCCGTCCCGCGACGGGTAACAAGGACCTCGTATCCACCAGAGACTTGCGTATTCACGAATATCTATGAATTTTTTTAAACGAACAAAATTGATAAAACCAAATACCATAGCAGAAGTTGAAAGTAATTCCCAATGCCAAATCACAGAGCTAGTGATAGTCTATTAATTAGTAATAGTTCAAGAGTGGGGTTAAATCAAAATTAGTAAATAACATTCATTGATTACTAGTAAATCAAAATTAAAGGTATTACTTCACAGAACTAGTCAAAGAAATTGCAAAAAATTGAAGTATTATGCCAACCCCCCATTAATCACTAATAGAGGCACATATATGAAATAATAATGACAGAAAATCACAAAAAATAAATTAATAAATACTTCAAGGTAGATCACAGAAATTGCAAAAAAATCACCGAAAATCACATGAATAACAGATATCACAAAAAATGATATTGCAAAAATGACGAAGAAAAACG
>NC_029777.3:4915123-4960031 GCF_000817695.3 Arachis duranensis | reverse complement strand
TCTTTGTCCTCGTCACCTGCGGGGAGATTTCGCCCCTCCCCCCCAAATCCATCCTCCAGCAGGTAATTTCCGCAAATACCCACCCTGCCGAGAGAAATCGCCAAGCCTAATTTTGATTTGGTAACTAGTTCTTATTTTAGAATAATACTATTCTGATTTTGATTTGGTATAATGCTATTCTGATTTTGATTTGATACTAAATATAAATAATTTGACTTTGAAGTCATTATAACTCATTTGAATTTTGAAGTGTGTGTAATTTTTTAGCGTCACTTTTTTCGATATGTTTTGTTTAAGTTTTGGAGTTTTTATGTTTTTATGAGCTCGTAAAGTTATTTTTTTCATTTTGTGTTGTACTTTAGCAGTTGAGAATAATATATAAAATATATTTTATTCGTAAAACGTGGGTTTTATACATTAAAGATATAAATTCGGATCAAAAGAATATGTCACCGAAAAAATGAGGAGAATATTCGAATGTCATCACTTGATTTGAAAATGGATGAAATGGATTTAAGAACTTACTCTAAGTTTTTTCCTTTGGTAGTTTGGTACTCAACTTTTTTTCTCTCATGTTTGGTTTTATGTAGCAGAAACAAATTCATTAGATTAAGGATTTCCCCCTCACAACCCATAGGAAGGATGCGCACTATATGAAAATCAAGTGAATAGAGATGTGCTCAAGTTCAAGGTTCGTTGCTCCAAACACTTGTACACCCTCTGTGTTTTTAACCTTGAGAAGGCTAATAAGTTGAAGCAATCACTCTCTCTAGGTTAGTTTTAAGAAATTTTATTGTTCATATATTATGAATTACCTTTTTCTCTCTCTCTCACAAATCTGGAACTCTATAATTGTTCAATATAAATAAAATTGATTTTGTTGTTAATTTTTGGATGTCATAAATTAAAAAAATTTATCTAAGTTTACTAAGTATATAATTGTTAATTTCTTTATTGGCTTCTTAAGAGATAGCAAATTTGTTAATTTGTGCTAGTAGACAAGTTGAAGATGCTTTTGTTATGTGGTAACTAATGTTTTCGGTGAGTTTTGTTTTATTTATAGGTGCTAGTGCTAGTGTGTAGTCAAAGAAGTCATAAAAACATTAGTATTAGGATTATGGTTATGAATTACTTATATATTTAGTGATTGATTAATTGCTTAAGATTCTTTACATAGTTTGTTAGATACGAATTGTTAGTTTCATAATTGGTTAAGACGTTACCTTTTGAACATTATTGGTTGACTTCTAGAAATCCTTTAGAAGTATAATAAGCTCTTGATTGGATAATGATTGATTTATGTTGATGTTGATTTAATTGTTTTGTGTATCCAAATAGAAAAATGTTATTATATATATGTTTGCCTTCTTTCTCTCTCTCAAACATTTTTTGTAAACATTATTAGTATTAGAGATGTGTAGTTTTATATTTGATTTACTATTTTTTGTTTTGTTTACAAAAAAATCATGTTGAAGGGGAAACAAACTTAATTATGGTCACAAATTTTTAAGAGCAAATATTAAAGAGTAAAAGTCATGAACTTGTGGACATGATGATAAATCTATTTGCTACTTAGCTATTTCAGCTCTCTTTTGTTATTGTATTTTTTGCAAAATTAGATGATATAGTTCGAAGTTATTATGACTTAGGCTATAATATTATAGTATTTTGAAAAATGATGATGATATATATAGAAGTAGTTATGACTTAGACTAGTATTATATTATTTTGTAATGATGATCTAATTGATTGTGGATCTTACATAATATATACTTTAAAAATCAAATTTGATGGTACATATTCAATTAGTTTTCTTTAGTAATTTGATTTAAATAGTTAAGGTTAATTATTGACACTAAATTAAAAAAATAGAACTAATTTCAATTATGAGAAAATTATTATAAGTAAAGAATTATATAATTACAAAAAATCGTTGTCAAAAATCACAAAAGACAATGGTGCTAAAACCATTGTCAAAGGCAGCTACAAAATGGAAATGGTATTAAAACCATTGCCAAAAAAAAAAACACCAAAGGCATTGCTCTTAAAAACGCCTCTTTGTGAAAAACAAAACTACAATAGCTTAAAACGGTTGCCTATCCAGTTATGGTTTTAAACCATTATGTCATGAAAGAGAATAGTTCTAAACCGTTGTCTATCCAGTAACGGTTCTAAACTATTTTTTAAAAATGATTGTCAAAACCGTTGTCAATTCTAATAACTATGGCAACGGTTTTTTGGTTGCCGTCACCATAGGTAAAAAATCGTTACCTATGAGCATTGGTAACAACTGCATATACCACAGGTCAAAAACCGTCACTACAAGAAAGTCGTCGAAAACCATCGAATTTACCGGCAGATTTTCTAGATAAATCCGACGATAACAAGTTTACCGTCGGATTTACCAACGACAGTAATGCAACGATATAAACCTGGCCAGAAAACCCTTACCGTCAAATTTTTGTAGTGCGACGCCAATTTTCGTTGGAATTAGTGGCGGAATATAGGGGGAGGATGACGAAATCTATAGAAAGTTACCATCAGATTAATCCAACGATAATGTTGGCGCCATGTCGCATACATTCACGCCATTTTTACCATCGGATCTCTCCGACGGTAATTCCGATGGAATGTTTATTGGAGAATTTTTTAAAAAAAAATCTTTGGTTGATACCGTCAGAAAATTGCGATGAAAATAAATTTTTATTTTTTTAAAAAAACAATTATTTTCCGTCCATTTAAAGCGTAACCTGATGACAAATATAATTAAAACAGTGCTTTAAACCTGAAGTGAAATATCAAATAAACAGCGTAAAAGTATGGAATGATATATGGTAATTGATATATCTGAAATAATGTTAATTATAATATGTTCTTTTAAATGTTTGGTAAATAATTATTCATATCATAGAACTATATTTACATTAACCCTATTCAAATTCATCACCATCTTCGTCTGGTTCACCATCCACCTCTTCTGAGATAGTTTCCTGATCATTGAACTTGTCATCCTCTTCTTCGTCCACATCGACCCCATATTTTTCTTCGAGATCGTCATCCTGTTGAGGTAGTACATTGTCTTGTAATCCAAGGTCAATGATATCATCATTCATAACAGCAGAGCTAAGAGTAATCACCTGTATTCTATCATCAGATTCGATGCGGCCTCTTGACTTAGTCTTAACCACAACCACCCAACTATACTTGCATGAACTCGGATAAGGCAAAAAGTATACCTGTCATGTATTTTGAGGTAGAATAAAAGGATCATAGTGCCTATATTTCCTAGTTTATATTTACTTCAATGATATCATAGTCCTTGTACTTTCGTGTTTCTTGTCGCGAACTTAGATCATACCATTCACATTTAAACACGCACACCATGTACGTAGTGCGACATAAATACTCTAACTCAATTATGTTGTGCAACACACCAAACCCAATCAAAGTGACCCTCGCTTGAATCCCCATGAACCCAAAATCTGGTGTTATCAATTTTCTTCCCTATCGACCACTGTAAGGTATGGAACCGATATCCATTAATATTGTACATCGGGTAGATAGTTTCCTTATTCATTAGGCTTCAACTAAGTGCAACTAGTATCGGATCTATTGTGTCACGTAGCTGCACGCTGACATATTCTCTAAACCAATTAGGAAAGTTGTTCAATGAGGTATCAGGTTTTGCCTCTTGGAACAACCAATATGATAAAATAGAATAAATAAGTTTTGATTACATTAAGAAGTTAGAATATTACTGATTACAATATTTACGAGGACTTAATAAATTCACATGAGGTATAGTGAAATCTGGTCACAATTAAGCAACACATGCAGATATGCGTCATCATTTTTCTTCTGTTCTAACCAGTAGTCACTGCCTGCACCTATTGCAGCTCATTCTGGGGGCAAAGATTGGGTATGTTATTCCACCTGACGATGATTCTCCCTTCTCATCGTTCCTTGCAACCCTTGTTCTACATGACTCAACATGAGAATGAAAATAGAATGAGCAAAATACGGCTGTCTTCTTAGCTAAGAATGCTTTGCACATGCTGTCCTCAATCCGAGCCTTGTTCTTCACTTTGTGCTTGAATGAACCAATCATCCTCTCAAATAGGTACATCTACCAAAATTGTACCGGCCCACATAATATTTATTCGCACAGTAGGTGGACTGTTAAGTGTTCCATAACGTCAAAAAAAGGATGGAAGGAATATCCTCTCTAGCTTTCAAAGTACGATGGGAATGTTCCTATCCACGACTGTGAGATCATTAATGCTAAGTTTGTTAGCAAATAACTCCCAAAAGAACTCACTTAGTTTTGTGAGGAATTTTCAGATGTTGGTTGAAAATTCTCTAAATGCGACCAGAAGCAAAGACTCCATGAAAACGTGACAATCATGGCTCTTCAACCCAGCAAGCCTATGCTGTGAAACGTTTTCATACCTGCTCAAGTTAGAGGCATAACCATCAGAAAATTTCAATCCCCGAATCCATCTACAAACATTTTGCCTTTGCTCATTTGTTAGAGCGAACACCACCTTCAGTTTAGCCCACCATCCATTATCAAGTCTCAATAAGTTTAGATTTGGCCGCCTGCAAATGTCCATCAATTCTAATCGTGCCTTATCGTTATCATTTGTTTGCTTATTATCCATTACTGTGCGCATGATATATCGAGCACGTTTTTCTCAATGTGCATCACATCAAGACAATATCGAACCAAGTTGTCTCTCTAATATGGCAACTCCTATAATATACTCTGTTTAGTTCAATTATGCTCCTTGTCATATCCCGGAGGCCTCAAAACTGTCCCGTTTGTGATGATTTTTGGGATTCTACTGATACGATGCCAAACTTGCCTACTACTCAACTTTCTAGGTGCCTCTTTGTGTTCATTTGTATTCTTTTTGAATGAGTCTCTGTTGCGCTGAAAAGGATGATTATAGTCGAGGAATCTTCGATGGTAATCAAACCACGAATTCTTATCGCCATTCGGCAACCAAAATGCCTTCATATCCTCCATACAAATGGGGCATGCTATGCATCCTTGGATGGACCAACCTGACAACATGCCGTATGTAGAAAAGTCATTAATGGTCCACATTAAAGAAGCCCATAGTTGAAAGTTTTTCTTCGTTGAAATATCATACGTTTTTACACCATCAATTCACAACTCATTTAACTCATCCACCAAGGGCTGCAAGAAGACATCTATTTTGGCCTTTGGATTGCTAATATTAGGTATGATGCAAGTAGGGGTGTCCATGGATCGGATCATATCCGCAGATCCGCGGTATTTATCCGCATCCGATCCGATAATTGCGGATATGATCCGATCCGCAGATTGATCGGATCGGATAAGATCCGATCCGCACTTATTAAGGATCGGATTGCGGATTTATGTGCTGTATCCGCGGATCCGATCCGCAGATCCGCGGATCCGCACAAAATAATTAAAAAATAAAAATAAAAAATATATATATGTTAGATAGTTTGTGTTGCAGCCACCACCTAACCTAACCCTAATTTCATTTTGCACTTCACACTTCCTTCACACTTCACAGAGACACTCAGACACAGACCACACTCCTTCACACTTCACAGAGACACTCAGACACAGACCACACTCCACAGTTCACCCTTCGTCCCTGACTAGTGACTCCCTTCGGACCCTTCCCTTCCTTATTTCTTGCTTCCTTCCTTCACGGCGCTGAAAGCCTGAGACAAAGTGAAACCCAAATCTCCAGACCCCAATCTCAGTCAGTCACTGTCACCCATTCACCCCCAATTTTCGAAACCGTTGACCTCGCCGTTCACCCCTAACCGCCAATCTCTCAGAGTCTCACCCATTCTGCCCGTCTGCCGTTCACCCCGCCATTCACCCCGTGACTCCCAATCTCTGAGGGTCTCACCTATTCTTCCGTTCAGGTCGCCGTTCACCCCCGCCGTTCCTGCCTGTGCTGGTCGGAGCAACACTAGCAGGCTGTTCAGAGCAACACTAGCAGCAGCTGCTTGGATTCTCTGCCTCTCTGGTTGAAAGCCCCCAATCTCTCACCCCTAGGCCCTAATCTCATCGCCGCGTTCAGGAGTCAGGACTTCAGTCTTCAGGTAATTTTCATGAGTAACCTGCTGAATTGAAATGCTCTATTTCTCTATTCTGTGTTTGGACTTGATTTTTTGACTTATTTTCAATACATAATAGTAACCTGTTGTAATTACCCTTACTGTTATTGTGTTTTTTAAAGAATTCTGCTCATGTTATTGTTTATATGAATTATGTGAGATGCTGGTGTTCTATTCTATGTTTATATGATTTATGTAATTATGTGAGATCAGGTAATTTTCATGAGTAACCTGCTGAATTGAAATGCTCTATTTCTCTATTCTGTGTTTGGACTTGATTTTTTGACTTATTTTCAATACATAATAGTAACCTGTTGTAATTACCCTTACTGTTATTGTGTTTTTTAAAGAATTCTGCTCATGTTATTGTTTATATGAATTATGTGAGATGCTGGTGTTCTATTCTATGTTTATATGATTTATGTAATTATGTGAGATCAGGTAATTTTCATGAGTAACCTGCTGAATTGAAATGCTCTATTTCTCTATTCTGTGTTTGGACTTGATTTTTGACTTATTTTCAATAAATAATAGTAACCTGTTGTAATTACCCTTACTGTTATTGTGTTTTTTAAAGAATTCTGCTCATGTTATTGTTTATATGAATTATGTGAGATGCTGGTGTTCTATTCTATGTTTATATGATTTATGTAATTATGTGAGATCAGGTAATTTTCATGAGTAACCTGCTGAATTGAAATGCTCTATTTCTCTATTCTGTGTTTGATAAGTATTGGGATGATTCTGATCACCGTTACTCTTCTTTCTCTTTCACTTCAAATGACAAAGCCAATAAACCATCTTTAAATTATCTAGTGCTTGTTGTTGTGTTCCTTGATCCCCGTTATAAGTTGGAATATATTCAGTTCACTTTGTCTGAGATGTATGGTGAAGGTGAAAAGTCTTCAAGGATCTTCAATAAATTGAAGGATATTATTGCTAAATTGTTTGAGCAATATACCATATGGAATCCTCGCCCCCCTGAAGATACTCAAGATACTAGTTTTTCTTCCGATACTACACCAAATCCTAGTTTAGACACGAGTTATGATTGAAGACCCTATGAGCAAGTGGAAACAAACACAAAGGATAAAGTTAAGTGAGCTCAAGAAAAATGAGATGGATAGGTATTTGGAAGATGAAGTGGCGGAAGATTTTAGTGGATTTGACATACTGAGGTGGTGGAGAGGAAAGACTCTGAGGTATCGAGTTCTGTCTTGCATGGCTAGAGATATATTAGCTATTCCTGTTTCTACTGTGGCGTCCGAGTCAGTTTTTAGTATCGGAGGTCATGTCCTTGACCCTTATCGTAGTGCTTTGAGTCCCACCACTGTAGAGGCTTTAATTTGTACTCAAAATTGGTTAAAACCTGCTAAGATTTTGGTTGAGCTTGATGAAGGAGATGCTGCGGTTGATTCAGGTATATAATGAATTGGTTCATTTATTTTTTGCTCTTCTTTATTCTTTATTTTATCCCATTGGCTTTGACATATTTGGTTGTTTAATTGAAAAGAATTTTCTGGAGTTACTAGTGCTGGAGATCCTGAAGTTCAAAGTCAATTACATCCTCCTGAACCATCTTAGGTATTATAAGTTTATAACTAAACACTTGTATTAGTGTATAATAACTTAGACTATTTTTTGTTCAATTTATTCTAACATGCTTTACTAATTTTTCAATATGTATTATTTTAATAGGAATACACTATTCATGTTTGCTGCTGATGGCTGCTGCCTGCTGATTTAAGAAGGGATGGCTCAAGTTTAATTTTTAAGTAGCAAGAAACTTCATTCTCAATGTTCTTTCAACAATCTTAGATTTTAGTATCTTATAATCTTGGATCAAATTGTTTTGTTTCTGCTGATAGTTGATAACTTGATAAGCATTTGCAGATTCAGATTGTTTAGATTTTAGTGGGGTACTATGTTGCTGTTTTATTTTAAATGAGGCTTTTAGTATTTTAGTGCTTGTTGTTTTCACTTATTGGAAGTGTTTGTTGGAATCTTTGTTATTATATTTACTTATCTGTTAGTTTGTATGTTTTAGTGATTTAGTTAGTAGTTGTTAAACATGTTATTTATATATTGAATTATTTTATTTTTGTTATTTAGAAAAAATTTGATTAAAATTATTTTAGGAACAAGTAGGTTTAAAAGTGTGAAAGAAACATTTTTTATTGAATTTTTTACCTAAAAAGATAATTAAAAAATGAGCTTCATCTTGCGGATATATCCGCAATCCGATCCGACACTGAAAAATGCGGATATTGTATCCGATTCGATCCGATGAGAATTGTGCGGATCGGATCGAATTTTTGGCCATATCCGATCCGATCCGATCCGTGGACACCCCTAGATGCAAGTTAAGAATATGTATCAGTCATTCATGCATATTTCGGGTCTCAGGTTATAAGGTGTCACGACTACAAGCCAACGCAAGTACGCGTTACCAAAATTAGAGTTTGGTGCGAAAGCTCAGAGCACAAAGCTAGTCTAACATTTCTAGACTCGCCGCAAACATAGGATGGACCCGATCAAAATGCTTTCAGGTTTTGCCGTGTGACGGATGCGTCATAGTTCCATCATCTCTCCTGTTGTTACTATGCGAGGTCATGCGAGGGGCCGAACTTATCGATGCATACAATCGTTTTAACCTAGGGATCAACGAGAAGTAGCGTATCCATTTTATTGAAACTCTCTTTAACCGTCATTTACCAATCTATCTCGACTTGAAACCTTGGTGATTTACAGAATCTGCATCCCCTTGTAATACAGCATGCACTCCTTCAAACAACAATCAATTTTCAACGACTTTAGACCCAATTTTAAAACTAGCTTCTTTGCTTCGTAGTGGCTTTGTGGGATGCCAGAGGTCCCAACAGGTACCAGCTCGTTGCAAAGGGTGGTCTACTTATCAAAAAACTCTTGCATATGATTTGACTCTGACTTAATAGTCATAATTCTATCACATGTAGAAAACTCTGAATGAACACTTTCCTTAATCAATGGTCTCACAGCAGATTCTAATAGATGATAAAATATCTTTGCCTCTAGGTTAAGCTCTTGTTCAGCTTCTTCCTGCTCTGTAACACCTGTTGCATCAAATACCATCTCATTGCATCTCTGTTGACTCCCCTCCCAAGTCATGTCTTTGATGTTTAGTTCTCTTTCGACCCGAACCCTTGATCGATAGTCAGACGCATTGAAATTCAAACCAAACTTGTTAATTCTCTGTTCGTCCACTTTTCCATGCCCCGTCCACATTCAATACCCATATTTGAACCTGTTACGGTAAAGGTGAAGCATTATATCCACATGTCCTAACCACTTAGTTAGCTGACATTTTTCATACAGACACCTAGATACCCAAATACATGCCCAACAAACACGTCAACTCCCTCAAAGAATTTAGGTTTTAATCCCCCATCCACCGTTATTTCTATCATACATCTATAGACGATGACTTGGAATCATTTTGAATCGCATAACCTAGAATTCGATGAACAAGACAAAATTATTAAAGTTTTTACAAAATCCGGCATAGCATACCCTATAATTGGAATCTTCTGCAAACCAAACAAGTTTTAAAACAAATCGCATGAAATTTCGGCAGAACTTCTCCTTAACTCAGAGACATCTATCAAATAAATATAACAATTTTCACAAAGGAAACAACTACAAGCATGTGTTAAAACAAACATAAATTCAATAACATATCAAATCCTAACCGTTCTAGGGCCCAACCCCTTATAATTCCATAATTTTTCAGCAAACAAGGGTTTCAAGAAGGCGCCTCTACGCGACCTTCTCCCACTTCCGTCGTAAAATGCTATCATAAGAAAAGTAAGTCGAACATAAAACTTAAACAATTGATTATAATTTGAGATAGAAAACCTACTTGAAAAACAGATGCACAGAATACGAAAGAAGCAAAATCTAATTATTCTCAAAGAAATAACACCGTTCTAATGAAAAAAAAAACTTATTAAACTCACAATGGGAAACTAATAAATTCAAAAAACTACACAGTCAAACACGGTTAATCTCACCCTATTTAACCTACATTAACTTAATTATAATTTCTATATATGTTAAATTAACATAAGAAATCCTAATCACAAACAACATTATCCTATTTTAATCAATAATTTGATAATAAAGTACATAACAAAACCAAACCCTAACACAAACTCCATTGCCATAATTTAATCAATAATTTGGTAAAATGTCTAACAAGTTCTAAAGTCACAAAAAAATCTGGAAAACAATAAACAAAACTATACCAAATTCTAATCACAAACTTCATTACACTAATTTAATCAATAATTTCATAAACTATTTACCAAAAAATTCTAAACTCACATAAAAATGTTAATAAAATTAAAAAACTATGCCAAACTTACCTCTGATCGTGGCTGCAGGACCCTGGAGCAACGGTGGTACCATTAGTGACGGTGACACTGATGACAGTGGCCACCAAGAACAGCGGCGGCATTCCCAACCTCTCCAACCGTGACAGACAGCTCCAGAGGCGACAACGTCCAGCGAAGGCGGCACACGAGAGGAGAGAGAGAGAGTGAGCTCGGACAAGTAAGGGAGGAAGGGTTCGAGTTTGAATCTTATACCACTTTACCGTCGGATTTACCGTCAGATTAATCCGACGGTAAATTGGTGCAACATAGCGTTTCATTAAGCTAAAATCGACGGTAAATTCTCCGGTAACTGTGGTGCCAACAAAATCATATTTTGTGCCACTAATCATAGTCGAAATTAGCATCAGAATCTAAAATTCAACGGTAAATATTTTCGGGAAATCTAAGCTACCATGTATCTGACCCAAAATCCGATAGTAAATTTGCTGCTAAATCCGACAATATTCAACGTTTTTCTTGTAGTGCGTTGCCAAAGCGTTGTCTAAAGTTTTAGGAACGGTTCTCCGATCTATGCAACGGTTTTTGACTGTTACCAAAATTCTTATTTGTTATAGTGTTATAAACAAGAGGACGCTCCCTAACACTATTTCAAGTATTTTTATCAACCAGGTCTAATTAAATTGTCCCAAATATAACAAAAATTACTCACAGATATATACGTGAAATCACATACTTCTTCTTCACGTGAAAAATAGCACCAAAATTTTTAAATTATGATGCAAAAATATTTTAATTTTGACATAATAATTTTTAGTTTTGACACAGAAATTTCTTAAAGTTCTGAACTTGATGTTGTAATTTTTTTTTCATTTCTCTTATTCTTCTTCTTTCTTCTTTATTCGTGCAAAATTTTTGTATTTTTATTTATAAAGTTACATGTTTTTTCTTTAAAAATTTGTGTGTTTATTGTCAAAAAAAGATAAATAAAAAAATGAAACAAAAAGTTAGGTAATTCCTTTTTTATTTTTTTATTTTTTTTCTTTTTTTTGTTTTTATTCTTTTTAACGGTGAAACAATAAGAATTATGATATTGTGAAATAAGAAAAATTATGAAAATAAGAAGAAAAAGAAGGAGGATGAGGAAGAGTTTTTTGGGAAAAATATTAAAAAAACATTGAAATTTCTTAATCGTTACATGAAAATTTCTTAATTTTGATACTGAAAGTTCTTAAACATGACACATAAAATAGAATATTGCTGTTTTTTTATTTTTTTTGGAAGAAGAAGAAGAAGACGATGATGATGACGACATTGAAGAATAATTGCGCAAAAACATAAAACATAATGATGCAATTTTTTCTTATTCTTTTTTAGAAGAAGAAGAAGACGATAGCGACAACGACGTTGAAAAAAAAAAGAGGAAAGAGGATGATGAGTGATGGTGATGGTGGTGGTGATAATGAGGGAGGAGGAGGAGGTGATAATGATAATGAAAGAAAAGAAGAAAGAAGAAAAAGAACTAACATAGAAAGAAAAAACATGCATACATAATTTTTGACTTGATTGAACTTTGGTTAAAAAAAAAAAGACTTGATTGTCTAATATTTATATTTTATATATTGTTTAGAAAAAAGATTAAGAGTCTTAATTCATCTTTTTAATTATTTGAAAATTAAAATTTAGTAGATCTAACTCAATTTCAAAAGTTAGTATATACAGTAATGGATGACATACAATTATAAATTATCTAGATACTTGTAATACACTTTTTCACACTTAAGAACGATTGCTTTGAGCATGAACATTTACATGCGAGTGTTCCAACAACATTGAATTCGATAGGCTTTGATATCATATTAGAATTGAGATTAAGTGGACCTAACTCAATCCATAAGCTAATTTATGGGGTGATGAAGCGTGTTAGAAATAAATTATTCGAGTCTCTCATTTGGAATAAGTTGTTTCCTAATATGGTATGAGAGCTTTTATGACTTAAAAGTCAAGAGTTCAATTATTGTTGACCGCAAAAGAATTTTTTTTTAACATAAGATAAACAAAAAGTAAAAAGAAGGCATATACAAAAAATTATACAAATTCAAAAAAAATTTCTAGTGTGAGGAACGTATCAAAAATAACTCAAATAAAAATGTGCTTGGATTTGAGTATGCAAATAAGAGTTTATTCTAACTTAATTTTGTAAAATTAAGTTTGATTAAAAAAATTGGATCGATGTAAACATGATTTATATTTGTCAATTTGATATCACAATTGATTATGACAACAAATTTTGTTTGGATGATTTTTATTAAAATCACTTTTATATACAAAATAACAAAAAAAAACATAGAACTATATTCTGAATCATTACTCTTTATTTTTTTAATATTTATATTTTCTTACTAAAATTATATGTTCTTTAAAGATAAATAAAAAAGTCTTATAAAATAACAATAAAGTACATAAAAGAGAGTTTATAAATCTTACACAAATTTCAATACTAATACTATTTATTCTATATGTATTCTACAATAAATTTGGCAAAAGAAAAATTAACTTTAACAATAAATATTTTTTAGCAGGTAAAAAGGATAATGTTGATAAAAAAATAATTGCAACTATAATTTTTTAACGGACTATTTTGAATACAAAAGCAAGAAACTTTAGTTGAATGTGAATTTGGGAGCAAACATCTATTCACACGTCCACTGAATATAAAAATATCAAACAATACTTGAGCCGTGTTCAAAGCATTCTAACCTACGTTTACAATGCAAAATGTGTGTAAACAAAAACATATATAATCATTTATATATTTTCTCTTATCAATTTAAATTTTTAAAACAAGTAATTTTATGATATTAATTATCCTCCTAATTTTAAAATAAATAAATTTTAAATTTTTATCATTTTAATATTTTCAAAAAAATAATATATATTTAAAATTTTTACTCATTTAAATGTTAAAAGAATAATTGTGAAGATGAATTAAGGCTTTCAATTATTATTTGTTTATTTATTCAGTTAGACATATAAATGTCATAATATATGGTAACATGATTTGTATGTTAAGATTTTGTAATGAAAATATTTGTGTGTGTGTGTGTGCGCAATACTTATCCTCACTTAAACACACTACTCACCCCTAAAGACGGTAGCATTTGATTAAGGAATTAGAATAAATTTTCTCAATTTTTTTTATATTGACATTGTCAGGTACGATCTTATTTTATATAATATCTTTTTCTCTCATTATTTTTGGTCTAATTTAAAGAGTGTATAATAAAAAATTACGATTAAAAAAAATTAAAAAAATATAATTAATAGATATGCTCAGACTTAGATATAGTGACATATGTCTACTAATTAATTATGAGATGCTAGACTGTTTTAAAACTAAAACATAAATTATGAAAATATTCTTGATAATTTTATCTTTATTCTATTTTGAATTTTTTATTTTACCTTTTTTTTTCTTTATTTGGTTTGTCTTGGCTCGTCTTTCTCCCTTTGCATCCATCTCTGTGTCACTTTCTGTCTATTTCTACATTATTTTATAATTTATCATCGTGTTGCTATTTTTGCCTTCATTTTTGAGTCGTCTTTTGAATTTGACACTCCATCGCCTAATTTGCTTTATTGTCATTATCGTCGTTATCATTATTTGTCATCATCGTCTTCCTCTTTTTTTCTTAGACTCTTTTTGCTTTCACTTCTCCTCTCCACTTTTACTATCTTTATCTTCCTCTCTTTAAATCTGTGTCATCACGTTTCTATTATGTTGTTGATGTTTTTTTTTCTTTGAGTCTGTATTTCTATCATTTTTGTCTTGACAATAATAAAATTTTTTTGGATTAATTTTTTTAGTTGGTATATGATGATAGAGGTTGTAAAGCTAATTATTGTTTATTTGGGTAGTATAGATTTTTTATTATTTTGTTATGTATTTTTTTCATTGCATGTTTTGTCAAATACAATATATAAATATTAATACTTTGTGTCTATATTTTCAATTTCTATATTCTCATTTTTGTGTCATAGATTATACACAAAACAGACCTAGCTTAACATCATATTGTTGTCAGAAAAAAAAAGGGTACGTGTGAGGCACACAATTATGCCTACACTGGCTACAAAATGGTCTCAAAATCCTTATTATTGCTATAAATAATTTTGGGTCCAGTCATATTTATTTACAATATAAATAAAATTAGTAATATAATATCTAAATTAAAAGAATTATGCTAGTTAGGGCTGTGGTGTGGGGGAGAATCTTTTTGGTAAACAATGGGACCAAGGTAGGGATGGTAGCAAAATGATACGAAGCTGCTGAGTGGTGTGTTCCCCAGCATGTGCAACTTTTGAAACCCTATTTAAAAGTAACGCATTCAATTCAATCTCATTCCTCTTTTCCTTTACATAATTGCCAATAATATCCTCTCCTTTTTCTAAATATATTTTCTTTTGCATGTATACACAAAAACTTAAAATGACACAATGTTTAGATCTTTATGGAGATTATGGCGTTCTTTTTGTTGATGTTTGGTAAATAATGATAAAAAGAAAAGCCATAAAGCTGAAGGCTGAGTTTGGGCATGCAATGATGATTAAGCCTTTTAGAACGAATGAATGAATTAATGAGAAAAAAGGGCATAAACTTTTGCACGGAGCCCCTCCAGATTCAATTGTCGCCTCCCAATATAAATCATTTGGGGACCATTATTAAGTGCTTTCAAAAGGTTTACACTACAATTATTAGTTACTTTGGCTACACTCATAATTTCTTCATAATCCCTATTTCTATGTATAATATATGGTGAAAATTCAGGTGAAGTCGACTTCACGTGAAGTTGATATCTGAGAGCTGTTAGATGAAAATTTAGTCAAATCGGTCAAATTATCTAACGGCTCTCAGGTGTCAACTTCATCTGAAGTCGACTGCATTTGAGTTTCTACCATAATATATATTTCAATCGGAAATTCAACCTCTTTTTTTGTTTCTTACAGTATTCTCTAATTCAAAAGGTCAAAGACTTTGAACCTTCAACATTTGTTTAAACGGATAAATGACCTAATTATTCGACCAATGTAACCCAAGTTGATTAATTCGACCTTTTAATATTGCATGTAATATGGTTTTTTTGGTTTGTTAATTATTGTGGATAGTTATTTATTATTTAACTAGTTAGTTAGTTGGTAATTATTATTTAATCAAAATATAGGTTTTTCAAATCATTAATCTAAATTAACAGATTATTATATATAGATAAACTGAAATAGTAATGCGTGAATTATTCGGTCTTCTTATATATACAAAAAATTGTTTCATCTTTAATTTCAATGAATTATTATTTATCACCAGACATTCAATCAACCTATCATATTGACATTTTTGTCAAAAATTGAAAAGCTGTATATATGTGTTCCTTTAAAAAAGAAGTCAAACTCTGACTATTAGTAATCTTTAATGCTTCAGAAATAATCTTGAAACCTAAAATCTCTAAACACATCGATTTTGAAGCTCATGATGAGTCACCAACAACAATATTAATGTGATAATGTACTATTATTCAACCAAGAACCAAGTGAGTAAAAAAATTAGTGATAACATAACTATACATAGAATTAATAATCCATGTAGGTTTTTGTTAAAGGCAGAATGATGTGTTAGAATAGATCGTTGGTGGAGCATTGAATTGAGGTGAATGAGAAGGTACGGTCGGAGATATTGAAAGGGGGGTTTAATGTGCTTATTAGTTAATGATAATTAATAATAATAATTATGAAGGTGAAGGTGCAGTGTGGTTTCCAGTGAAAGGGACAAGATAGAGATGTTGGACCCGTGAGTGTGACTGAGAGCAATAAGGGACAATTGGGGGCCCAAACGAAACTGCATCTGTGGAGCCCATTTTTGCATTCTTCACACTTCACACTATGCAGCGCCAAATGCGGATTAGGACCTACTCTCTCTCTCTCTCTCTCTATTATTATTTACCACTTTTCCCCGCCCTCAGAAATTTCCTTCAATTTTGTTGTTTCTCATTTCCGAAAATGATGCCTTCAATATGCACACTCAAAAGACTCCATTCAATTCATGCCTTCGCGCTTTGCTTCTATCTTCATTAATTACAAAACAATATCCTAATACCTAAGAAATGATCACTCACATTTATCTCCATAAAAATATTAGTGCCACTCATTTTAGAAATCGGACATACAAGTAAAGATCGCTGTTATTTAACGATATGACTTCGTTTTCAAGGTATCTAGGATAGGGCTTGAAGGTTAGAACGCTGAAATTTAGTATTGTCTTTGATAGTTAGATACTGAAATTAAAATTTTAGTATCCGGATATAAAATTTTAATCTCTTCAATACTTTTAAAAAGTAAAAATATGAATGATTGAAATTTTTAAAGATAAAAACTACAATTTTTTTTTATTTTTTAAATACTCTCATTTAATTTTGTAAATTTTAAATTAATTTTTTAATTTTTATATTTTTTTAAACCAAATATAATACTAAATCATAACTAAATTTAGTATATTTTACACAAAATATAATATATAAACTTAATTTAATTTTTGTCTGTGTCAATGCAGTGTAGATGACAAATGAATATATCCATCCCATTCTACTACTAAAAATAATTATCGAAAAATTTTATACCATGTCTCGCTTAAGAATTTTTTATTTAAAATTTTTTAAAAAAACATATTGTCATCAAGTTAATTAAAATGAAAAATAAAATCTATAATTTGATAACCAATAAACCATAAGAAAGAGGAATCAAAAGTAAGAGAAATTACTCAGCTAAGAATGTGGCTATTTAGGATTAGTTAGGTTTAGTTTTTCGGCTCTTATAACATAAAAAAAAAAAAAGGAGCCCCCCTCCCCGCCCCACTAAAGCTTTCGGGTCCAGCATGATACGGCGAGTAATTTTTTTTCCGATCACAATTTGAATCTCACACACATCTTTTGTTTTTTACGAGTTAATGTGTACATAGATTCAAAAAGTGTTTAAGTATATATAAAAAACAGAAGAGAAATACGTGTATATTAAACAATTAATAAATAAAACTTAGTCACAAAAAAATTAATAAATAAAACTTGATAATGAATAATCGATTGAAAACCAATATTTTCAGCCAATAATTAAATAACATTTCTCCTTTGCTTTAAATTTCTCTTTTCATTTATTACTTTGTTTACTAATTATTAGTTTAAAAAAGTTAATTTCTTTGTTTACTAGGTATAATAAACATTAAATTGATTTTGGAATTTATCAAGGATCGAACTCTTGACATTTCAGATTTAGCATTCTAATACCATGTCATGATACCACTCATTCCAAAAACTTCAGCTGATGAAAAAAAGTAACACTAATAATTATATCTCTAATACTCCATAAACCTTCATTGTATATGTATTTCATTGGCTCCTCGTATTTTCCCATTCCTTAAATATACAACCACATATGATTCGTTATTAAGTAATCATAAAAAATCGGCTAAAGGTGTTATTAGTTTATTACATTGTCGTTCCTTTTGGAAAATCAGTGTAGTAATTAGTAGCCTAATAAATCAATAAGTGATACTTATATAGTAGTATCGAATTATATACCTAGTCAAGTTTTTTTTTTTTTTAAGTCTCTTAAATGAGATCAAATTACACATCTCGCACTAGAAAGCAATTGAGGAAAAAATGTGATAAAATATGTGAAAAGTGTGTAAATAAAATTAAGAGTTATTCAATCTATTCGGATATCTAGGATTAGAGTTATCCAATCACTCTGACAAAAAAAAAAAGAAAAAGAAAACAGAGGTACACAAGGAACAATACTGCAAAATCTAAGAATACACAATAATGTAAATCAAATGTTCAGCCTGCTTGTTCTCGTCTTTTTTCCACCTTCTCCAAAGAGGGTTTCTTACTTTCTTTTACTACCCAGTTCCACCCAAATTGGGTAGCTAATTAAATAAGGGCTTTTTATTCTGCACGAAAAGGGCTTTTTCATGAGCTTAAAAAAGCTTAAGTCCACTTGGTTACAAAGGATATGTCTTTTTAAAAGTATTGGGCTTAATCAGTTTTAAAATTCTTTTGGTCACCTCAGACCTAAATTGAATTAAACAACTTCGACAAAAATATGTCATAGATGGGGCAATATCAATAAAAGAATGCAGCTGAGGCTTGGCACAGATGGAGAATTTCTTCGCCTCTCATCAAGCTGCACCCGGGTTCAAATCCCAGCTGAGGCTGGATCAGTCCAATCCACTTGACCAACCAGCGGGTTCGAGTTTTCATATATTTGATAAAAAAAAAATTATCCTAGTAAATAACGTAAAAAAAACAATTACTCAAATCAATTCTTAAAATTTGTAGAAACAAATATTTTAATCTCTAAAAAAATTTTAATGCACAATTATATTCTTAACATTTATCTTTATTAATCAATATAGTCTTTGGTTAATTTTTTTCGTTTGTGAATAATATCAAATACTAAGTTTAACATTAATTCGCACACATGATCATTAAATGTTCACGTACAGTGAAATGGACATGGACAGATCAAACCCTCTAGCTAGTGGACAAAGCATTTCTCATGGCCATTGTAAAAAAACAATGTTGTTTTATTTAGGTCTCATAAAATGTGTGTTAAATCTTTTTCCATTTTTTTTGTTTTTTCGCTATAAGAAAAATGTTGAATACCATTGAATTTTACGTCGGAGATTAGCAATGTAACACTCTAATGGAGCTTTACGCTCAAGTCTTAAATTAGAGGTGGTGAGATATTACGACACCTAAAACAAAAAAAATATACATATACTTATCGAATAATAATATCATAACGAAGAGCCTGTGAAGAAAAAGTAACAAAACAATAACCGTATCACTCACGAAGCAATATTACAACCCAAAGTACACCAAAATACATCGTGTTTCTCCATAATCAAAACCTCTAAGAGGAATATACAAATATATGTTCAAAAGTATATATATATAGTTTAGTTGAAAGGAATTTATAATCAAGGAGTCTTGAAAGAAAGCTTAAGCAACAAGTCGCAAAAAAAAGCACATCGCTCGCGTATCGAAAACTTGAGCACGAAGAAATTAAAGACACATACATATATAATAAGAGCAGAAACTCAAAATATATAGAATATCAAGCTCCAGACTCAACCTGCGAAGTCAAGGCCGGCCGAAAAATATGTACATACATACATGTATATAAGTATATCCCAAAATATATAAAGAAAGCACCTAATTCTCCAAAAAACTTCTAACTGGATTAAACATAAGTTATATATATACATAGGAAAATCTATAAACATAAATATATAACCAACAGTCCAAATATAACATCCCCACTTCGTTTGCCATAGGAACCTCCGGATGCTCACCGAGGTGCATCTCGACCTGCATTTGAAAACAACAACATATGTATGAAGTGAGAACTGGAGGTTCTCAACATGGTAAATGTGCCAACGTACATAATATATAAGATCCCAAGAAAGCCAGAGGTAATCCTAGAACTCTGACACTCAGATTTAAAACTTAAGGAATAAACTAAACCAGAAGTTAGGTGAACTGTCTAAGGTTCTCAAGTTCTAAATCTAATCCTAACTCAACACTTCACTTTTACCTCCTCCAATTCTCCAAAACACCAATAAAACTACTCTCGTTACACCTTCGCCATACGATGGGTCTCTCAGTTGCACAGATATACAATTCAAGAAAGAAAAACACAAATAAATGCAAAAACAGCAAATAGGCAATTAACATATTGAACACAGTCAAGCAATTAGGCAAACCAAGATAATGGCCACTCAAGCAAATCATTCAAATGCATATGATGCATGCCTGTCCTATGACTGATAATATCATCTGTCGGTTACATAACCAGCCTGACATGTCCTGGTAGCTAATCGTGGACAGTCCCTCTGTACGCGCATCCTCAAGCTCAAAATTATCCATGGAAAATATCCCAAACGTATCTATGGGGGAGACAAAACTTCAATCTCAAATTTATATGTATATGCATGCCCATGGGAGAACCCGGAAAGTTAAAGTGTCCGGTCATATCTTACATACAGGGGTCAACGAATGTCTCAAAAATCTTCAAACGCATAAATCATGTGATCATTCAATCATAAATCATCAATGTCAATATCAATCTCATCTCATCTCAACTCATTCAACATTATCATCATTGCTATTAGTTATAGATCATTTATCATTTATCACTTCATCGCCTTAACAACTCAAGCATTCACTTCTCAATCTCTTCCTAACTTTCCATTTAACTTCTTCAACACGCCCACCTTTTTTCTAAAGCTTGAAGACTTGTTAACGGATTTTAAACAGGTGTTAAAAAAGTTAGAAAAGATAGAGGATTGACTTAACACTCAAAAATCTCATTTTGCCCAAAACAGAGGGCTCGCGTACACGAGACTATGTCCGCGTACGCGAGATTGCAAAACAGGGGAAGTGCTCGCATCGCGTGTACCGTCTATGTACGTGAGATTACAAAACAGTGGGCATATCTGGCGTCGAGCGTGCATGTCACATACGTGACACTTCCTTTTCCTCAAAAGCTGTTAAGTTTGCATAAAATCAGGTTTTTGCACCGAACTTCACACGCACATAACTTTCTCGTTTTAAATGATTTTTCATCCGTTCTTCGAACTGTATAAACTTCACGGACCCGATTGTCTTTCGAAACAAGTTTCATATAAAATGGGATCCGAAAATCGAGTTATGACTCGCCAAAGTTGGTAAAAAATTTACTTTTTAACAAAACACCAAAATCCTATCTTTCCAAAACCTTAATTTCAAATTATTATTTTACTACTTAATACAACACCAAATTTCATCCAGAATAATTCAATACCCTTTTCACCCCTTTCTCAACATAGCACTATCCAATTCCGTAAAATTTCACCCAAAGAATTCCTAATCATACCACATTATTCATAAATCATCAATCTATTATTATCATTACTCATAATCATTATCAAACCTCATCAACAATCAATGATTAACTACATTCTCATCATCCATACATACAAACTTCACCAACACACTCAAAATCTTCAATTCAATTACAATCGTTATCTCATCTTCATAGTTTACTATCATTATCAACCATCACGACCATCAACAATTGTCAATAATCTACTCATTCTTATCACAACACAACATTTTCACCAAAGCTTGCTAAACCTTACAATTCCACTTAGTTCAACTTATTCTACGGTGAACTAGCCTAAGTTTTTACGTAATATTATATATTATCTATGAAAAACTAAAACCATATCTTAGCCGATTCCTCCCTAAGTCAAAGACATCACAAATTCCTTCATTCCACGAGCTTCAAGCTCCAAGTTCCTAACCAAAATAGAATCTCAGCTTCCAAGACTCAGATCCATCATCCAACATTCACCAACTTGATCCCAACACATACTATTTAATCTAATCCAAACAATATCACTCAAAATCAACATAGGGTTTCACTAATTAATGATTCATAGAGGATTTTGAAAATTCTTACCTTACCAACGGAAGTTTGAGACTAGACCCAACAAGTACCCAAAGCTAATTTAATTCTATAACACCAAAATAATATAATCTCTCAAAATTAAAACCTCAAATTCGAAATTTAAGAGAGAGTGGCTGAGTGAAAAATTGCTAGATTCATACCAAATTATTGAGTGAATTTTGTTGAGAATTTCAAGACGAATGCGTGGCCGTTGGCAGCTCGTCAATCAGAGTTTTAGATTGAAAGTGTGGTGAATTGAAATTGGAGTCAAGGGTTTGAGATTTTATTTTCCTCCCCCTTTTTTGTTTCAGCGTGTTTGCATACGAAGGAGAAAAGAAATGACTGAAGCAATTACATTTGGTGGTAATGGATTGGGCCTTGGGCTCAATGTGGGTCCAGTTCAATCGATTTTGACCTAACAGTCTAATTTTAGGCTAAATTCTTTAAAATTAGTGTCAAAATTCGTATTTTAATTATTTTTACTTCTTTAAACTATAAAATTTAATTTATGAATTTCGCAGGGTTTACAAACAGCTCATGAATTGGCCTCTTAAATCTCTTAGATCTTCCAGTTGCCATAGGAATTTTATGTTGTTTGAAGTTGATCTATTGATATTCTTTCACTCTTTGGCCCTTTATTTATATAATTGGCATTGAACACAATTATGTAACTTCTGTTAATTTGTTGAATTCTTGTTGTGATATTGAACTGATTTGTTGAATATTTGTTATTTTTAAATCCTTTTTGAACAGAAATGGCATTGAATCAAGCTAATACAAGTGAAAATTTGACTCCTGATAATGAATATGGTAATGTGGAAGCTTGTGAAACTCGTGAAGATTTTTTGATAGATGAAGAATAGGATAATTATTAAATAGCGTATTCAAATTTAGTTAATGTCATGGCCCGAACCAAGCCATGACTGGCGCTCAAGGGACAAGTCCCTCAGCAAGCCAAACGATCAAATTCTCAGAAAAACGGACAGAACCTCTTCTGTTTCTAGGACCTTACCAACATAAGTATTAACTCCCTATATTAAAAATAAACATCCATTTCCAAAGACAACAACATATTCCAACCATATCCACAACCAAATATATCCAAAATATGCATCATATATATATATCAAGTTGATAACTAGAGTATATAGTTAAATCCATAAGTCTTACATAACCAAATCATAATTACTACCTAAACAGTTCAAGATTCAAAATAACATAACCAACACGAGGATCCTGCCTGTGACATATGGAGCATTGACATAATCTAAATTTTTTGAGCAAAGGTTCCATTACATAATTACTTAGCCCTTGGAAAGAAGAAGGGCTCACCAAAATGACTAAGATCTACTGAGGGGCAGAAACCGCCCAATTGAACTCCAAATCAACAAGAACACAATCTAATTCACACAATATCACTATAATCATCATAGGGTTCACTAACTCAATGATTTACAAGGGTTCAACAATTTCTTACCTTACCCACATATCCATTGGACAAAATCCAGTAATTTTCCACTGCTAGAGTTCGCCTAAACCATCAAAATCATTCAATTCCTCAATACCCAAACTTGAAATTCACGAAATTGAGGAGGGGAAGAACTGGGTGAGAAATGCAAATTTCTTACCACTTTGTTTAGATTGAATTGAAGAGAATTATGAGACGAATATGTGGCCGCTGACGGCTTATCAATCGAAACTCCGGATTGAAAGTTATGGACGATTGAATTTTTTGGAGACGTTAGGATTCTCTCCCCAATTTCTCTTCTTCAATGTGACTCCCAAGACTGAAATGAAAGAAGAAAAGCTCGTTCTCGGTGTTTAATAGGTTAGGCCTTGGTGCGCGGGGATATATTAACTTGTTTGGTAGATACAATAAACTGGATTTATTTATTGAAAATTTTAGTTAAATTTTGTTACAAATGCTCCACTATTATTCACGTACTCATTCTAAGGATTGACAAGGCTGGGAAAACAGTAATGCATATTTTGAATACCATTTTTTTACAAAATTGTTGAACTTTGTTATGTTTTTCTGAGTTGCTGAATACATTAACTTTACAGACTTTGTTGAAGAGGATGAAGTCAGTATACTCAAACATAGAAAGCCTTTCTCCTGATCGAATCGTTTCAACTGTGGAATTGAATATCGATCGTATTGAAGCTGCAAATAGAAAACTTGTGTTTTGAGACTTGGGAGGTCAGGTATGGGTATATATTAGAAGGATGAATGATTAATAAAAATTGAATTAAATTTTGCTTGTTCTGTATCTTGTTTTGGATTGATTAATAAAAGGAATGATGGAATTTTTATTATTGTTGAAATTTTTGTTGTTGTTGAATATTCATTCGATTAAAAAGAGAAAAAAGGAACTAAAAGAAAAAGAAGAAAGTTCGTGTATTTATTGTTGGTTTGTTGCTGCTGTGATGAGACGATGATTTTATTGTTTATATGAATATTGCTTTAGTGAATGGTGATAATTGAAATTAATTCTTATATATATTTTATTAATTATGAACAACAATGGTGAATTTTTGTTATTAATTGAGTTCAATTGTTGAATTTTTGCTCTTATACTCTGGCTATTTCTTATCTTGATGATGATGAGTTTGAAGAACTTCTCCAGGACCTCCTCCTCTTGCTGTTGATAATGAAGATGGTAATGCAGAAACTTGTGAAATTCATGGAGATTTTATGATTGATGAAGAATAGAGTGACTATTAAATGACTTGTTTAGACTTTAGTTAATTAGTTGTTCATTACAGTAGTTTAGTTGCTTTATTTACTACAATTTATTTTAATGTCGAATACTGTGAATTTAACTTTTAAGTTATGACTTTTAACTTGTGAATTTGTGTCCTCATAATTTTTATAAGTTTTAATTTTTTATATTTTGCGAGTCATATTTACGTGATGTCTTACGACTTAAGAAATTGTAAAACTTTAAATTTTATTAGTTAAAAATTATTAAATTTAAATATTTAAAATTATATATTGAATTACAAACAAATTTTTTTAAAAAATAAAACATTTAAGTTTATTGGCGGATTTATCGTCGGTTAAATCCACTAGTAACAAGCTCCAGAATTAAATTTATATCTGCCACTAAATTCGCTGATAATTAGCGGCAGACGAAAAAAATTGTCTGTAAATAGTTATTGGCAAGGTTTATACCGTCGAATTTAGTTATGATAAACAGATTACTGGTGAATTTTTTGATAAATCTACCAATAAATTCAACGGTATCTCATAACTTTCTTTTAGTGCTTTGTTCGTTCCCTTTTTTACACCATCCTCTCATTTGTACCAAGTTCTTGTGTTGCAGCCTCCTCGTGCTTGAAATCTCTACCATGAATTCTCTCGTGCCTTGTTTCGAGTCATGGTTGACGCATTTCATAGCTACTTCTGCGTTGTTCTGAAGTGTTCTGACGTGTACTCTTCCAAAACTGTTGGAGCCCAGAAGATTCTCCCTTCTTAATTCTACTATTATGTTGCGGAGTTTATAGTAGAAGAATTTGTGGTGCCAGTAGTCGAGTTCCTAATTCTCGATCTCTTTTTCTTGCTCCTCTATCTTCTTTCGCTATTAGAGGTGACAAACTAATACCGAGATTGCCATGAAAGCAGTGTAGTTGATAATAATTCTGATTATCATGCCGCAAAAGAGAGAGAGGAAGAAAAGGTTGGAGGCTGGAAGAGTAGTAAATTAGTTGTGTTTATTTCTTTTATAGAACTTGAATTGTTGAAATTTCATGCGATCTCTCTCTATTCTTTAATTCAATAGGTTTTCAAAGTAGATAACCCAACAAATATCTCAGAAGACAAATAATTTTTTATGGTTGAATCTTTCTTGATTGCGACTGGATGCAGCTAAACTTCTCACTAATAGTCATTAAAACAGGGTATTTTAGAATCTGAACGAGGTAGGATTTTGTGACACAACATAAACAAAGAATTGAGAGAGAAAATACAACATTTTGTGAATGACTACATCGATTGATCTATCCATTAGCTACAAGGATTTATCTATCTACTCGCTAAACAGATTTTATTTACATTTATAAAATGCTATTTAAGAATAAGTTTAATTAAATCCATTATATTTGACAAAAATATACTCTAATCAAATTAAAAATTAGTAGTTTAAACCTCTCTAATATCGTGAGACACTTTCACTTTAACAAATTTTTAGCAAATTATTACATGTTAGTTTTGACATTTTAACTCTCTATTTTTTATATGATATACCAACACTTAAAACAATATATTTTTATTATGAGCTTAATTTTGATATATAAAAAAATATGAAGAACCAATCGGGTCATACAAACATAAACAAACTTTCTTCTAATTCAAATTTTTTAAAAAATAAAAAATTAAAAGGAAAAGCCACTAAAATTGGCAATCTAATTTCACATTCATACATATTTAGAGTACTGAGTAAAAAAATAACCGCTCCAATTCTTATCTCGTATTGTATTGCCATCTTTATGATCTCTTTGCACATTCGTCACTCTCCAAGGACTATCGATCACCTTTCAATGCAACACCTTCCGTTGCGAGGCTAACGCTGCCGATCATCGCCGTCTGTCGTTGATTGCCGTGACTGCCGAACGCTAAACGCAACACCTTTTTATCTCAGACGCAGGAGCCCCCACCACGCACAACATTCACGCCAACCAGCAACGCCGTCCACTGCGGAACCCAGCAAAGCCAAGGAACGCATTGCCTTCGAACGTGATCTCAGCACTGACGCATCTCTCTCCATCGATGATCTTCTCCAAGGCCAAACCGACGCTTCTTCTTTTCGTGGCGTCTGTCACCGCTTCTTCTTCTCCCTGCGTCTATTACTGCTGTCTTCTTTTTCTTCGTTTTGGTTTTTTTTGTCTTAGGTGTTGGATTTTTTATAGTTATATATATATTTTTTTTCTAAAATGATTTTAGAATTAATTTTAGAATTTTTAAAATGGATTTTGGAAGTTTTAAAATAAATTTTTAAATTTTAAAAATAATTTTAGAATTTTTTTTAGATTTTGAATTTTTTTCATTAGATTTGGAATGTTTTTTGTAATAACTTGAATTGATATTCTCTCCAAAAAAAATTTAACATTTTTTTTGGATATGTCTTTTTTAAATGAATTTTGGAATTTCAAAAATAAATTTGAATGTTTAAAATGCATTTTGGAATTTATAAAATGATTTGGATGTTTGTTATTATTGGGGATAGATGTTTTGTTTTTTAGGTTTTGGATGTTTTTTTATAATAGTTTGAATTCATGTTTTTTCTAAAAAATAAAAAAATAATTAACTGTTAGTTGGCTATATCACTAGCTGGTTTTCTAAAGAGTCGTTGATATATTGATCATGTAATATATTTTATGATAAAAACTCATATGTAGTTATTTTCATGTGACATTGATATATTGATCATGTAATATATTTTACGATGAAAACTCACATGTAGTTATTTTTATGTGACATTGATAGCTAAGAGTCGTGAGATGATTTGATAGTTTTAACTAAATTGTCATCTAATAGCTCTCAATTATTAACTTCACACGAAAACAATTGCATGCTTTACATAATCGTACAATTACAATAATTTTTTTATGACTATTCGTGTATTCAATATAAAAAAGAGTTATTTTTACTAATGTGATATTATATAATTAAATACACGTATAAAACTATTTTATACTAAAAAAATATAAAAATTAATATTTTTTATATTTATATGATTTTAATAATTTTTTAACATATGTACTAAAGTTTTAAAAAATAGTTATTGATAGTTGAACAAAGTAGCTTTAACCCTATTAAGATTCCATGTCTACCTGCCTATGGTTCTTAATTACCATGACAAAGCATAATTACTGCCCCAATGTATTAATTTTTGGCCTTTGTTTTGTGTGTGCTGCCAAAGGCCCTGCCTGCCACCTTAATTAACTACACTTAATCAACTAACTAACTAATTAATTATTATTAGTAGCTTTATTAATTAATTAATGCATTCTCTCGTTTTCCTCTCTCTCTCTCTCCTACGCTGCTTCATCCATTTTTCCAGTCTCATTCTCTCTCTCTCTCTCTCTCTCTCTCTCTCAACCCACAATTCCAATTCCCTCCCTCAAATGCCAATTTCTCAATCCCTTTGATTTTCTGTTATCTTTTTTTCTCTACACTGCTTTTGACCTAAATCCCCTTCTTTACTAACATCCTAGATTGCTTTCGGACCCAATTTCAGGACCTCCGCTGCTTCGAATCTCGTGGTAAAATTTCACTTTTTTTTTTGAATAAAATTATTATTATTATTATTATTATGTCGACGTAATTCGTTGATTTTTCAGGTGCTTAATTATCATCGATCACGGAGTTTTGATTTACAGCCCTCTGGGTTTAGTGGGTCTGAAGGGGTGGTGGTGGTGATTGTGAAGGTACACTACACTGCATGTTTGAGAATTAAGGGGAGGGTTCCTCTGCTCTGCTGTGGAGGATACCCGTGGCAGAGAAGTGATTTTGATATAGCTTTTTGTGGCTTTGGAGAGTGCTTTTGAATTGTGGGGTGTCGAATTTCAGAGGAAATGTTTGCTCCAGTAGCTGAAACAGGATTTGAGGGTAGTGGAGTGTCAGGACCCATTTTGATTCCAAAGCGGTTTGTTTGGCCTTATGGGGGAAAAAGGGTATATCTAAGTGGTTCTTTCACGAGGTAGGTACATGTATTATCAAATTCTTTATTGCTACTAGACTAGTTCTTTGTTATTCAACATTACTCTGTTGGTTCCTATAGTTTCGTGAAATTTTTAATTTTATTTCTATATTTTTTTTTTTTTTTTTTTTTTTTTTTTTTCTAATTCCTTTAATTTTTTTCCAGTTTCTTATTTATGTGGGAGAATTAATTTACTAAGGTTTAATTGTTTATTCGCAGATGGTCAGAACATATACTAATGTCTCCTATGGAGGGATGCCCTTCAGTCTTTCAAGTTACTTGCCCTTTAATGCCTGGATATCATCAGGTTATTTGTCCCCTTTGAATATTGAAAGCTTGAGGAAATAATTTTAATATGCTGAAACATTTACTAATGAAAATTAGGTTATTTGAACCTCATTATCCTTGAAGATCAGAGTAGGTGAATGAGATCATTCAGTTATGTTTACTCAAGTTGTGAGGACGACAAAAAAAAAAGGAGGAGGAGGAATGTGCCTGTCATTGTCAGTGAATTGTTAAACCTTTTGGGATTAAGCTTAACTTAGAACAGGCTGAAACAGACAAGGTTTCTTTATGAGTTTTGTTAATCACTTTATGACTGTATGTATGGGTAAAAGTTGACAGAGGCTTCAAATAAGGCACATGAGTTGTCTTTCCCCAATGGGGAAATATAGTGAAATATATCTAATATCTAATTCTTAACATAATATGGAATGTATATCTGATTCAAGCTGACACGGCTAATATTCTTTCCAACAATGTGCAGTACAAATTTAATGTCGATGGTGAGTGGCGCCACGATGAGCAGCAACCAGTTGTAAGTGGGAACTATGGAGTAGTTAATACTATTTATTTAGGGCGAGAACCAGATATGCACACCATTTTGAGTTCTGAAACACCTGGTAGATCTCACATGGAGGTTGATAGTGTTATCTTTGGGCATGTGGTAAGTCCTCACTTCTTACTTTTGTCCTGTTTTGGCATTGTAGTTTAATTATTGGATAGTATTCTAAGTTTCTAACTAACATAGGAGTGTGAGTCCAACATTAGCCATATTAAGGAACTGTGTTTAAAGTAGAGTCTCTCCCCTCTTAACAGCCTGGCTTGTGAGAGTGACTATCTGATTGGTCTTTAAAGTTACTCTGATCATCACTGGTTTTCAAGAGTGGCTTTCCTTCTAGAAAAATAAATGCATGTTTTGTGTCCCTGTTAGTGTCAGCTTGAAACCTACTTGTAAGTTAAAATGAATTTTGAAGAAGTTATGTCTAATTCTGACGGAAGAGGGGGGAATATGGGAAAGACAGCTATAATTTAAATCTATAGATTGGAGATAATTATCACAAATTGCTCTTCTGAGGAGCTACCTGCCTGTCCCCTTCCAAACTAGTATAAGAAAAATTGAGCTGGAAACATCTGGAAATATGTAATCATGAACGAACTCCCAAATGAATATCCATGATTGTAAACCCCTGTTGCTAAGGCCATATTTTATCTATAGTGAAGTTTATCAGCTAGTTAGAACAAATACAGATGGTCTGTTACTCTAAAGTGACTTCTTTTCTTTATAACATGGTGGCATTGGGAAAGAAATCCATCAAAAGAGGCAAATATAATTCTTGCTGAATTCTTAGATCATATTATGTTTCTTATATCTTCTTTTTGGCTCGGAAGTGAAACATCTTCCTCCTTTTTCTATATCCTATCTCATTATACATGATGTCCAGTTTTATTCCGTAGTCCTTGTAGTGTCAAACTTTAGGGCTTAGGTTACACTAAAGAAACTATTTGACTTGAGAAATTTACCAGGAGGCTAATCCAAGTATGTCAGATTCTGATCTTGAGGTCTCTCGCCACCGTGTATCTGAATTCTTGTCTACACATACTGCTTACGAGTTACTTCCAGATTCAGGGAAGGTTTGAATACTTTTCTGTTCTCTATATTCTTATGTCATCATTTAGTAAGAGCTATAGAAATTGACTTCAGCTCATTTGTAGTTTTATTTATTTTGCAGGTAGTTGCCTTGGATATAAATTTACCAGTTAAGCAAGCATTTCATGTGCTTTATGAACAGGTATTTTTCTCTTTGCATGAACACACCCATGCCCATGAATGCATATCATCTGCCGGCTGAGTTTTACCAGTTGTAGAATAATCTTTTTTCAGGGCATATCTATTGCTCCTCTATGGGATTATTGCAGGAGCCAGTTTGTTGGAGTGCTCAGTGCAATGGATTTCATTCTAATGTTGAAAGAGGTTTGTGGGGAACAAAATTTTATGGAAATCTCTTGTGCTTAATTTTGGGTTGCAGTCATTATTGGACTCTTCAAATAATAGTTTATTGGGTTAACATTTGAAGCTACTTAACAACAGGTACAATTGATCTAAATAAGAACTTAAAAAGTGATAGGGGAAAAAAAATTTAAGTGAAAGTTTTTACATGTAGTGGCTTCACTGATTCCTAAATCCAAGTATGGTTGAAAGTAAATATGAGGAAGATAATAAATTAAGGATAGTTGCTCCTGTTTTCTACCACAAGCTTTAGTAAATGTGGCTTATATAAAATTTTGAGTTCTGGCATCTCTGTCGTTGATTATTTGCTATTCAGGGAATATTTCTCATAGACATGCGTGGTTTATCTTTGCACACATGCATTGGTGTTGTATTTTTCATGATTGTTCATTTCTAATCTTTGGTGTCTCTAATTCATAAGCTACTCTTAAGAGTGGAATGCATGATGCATATTTCGGTTTATTCATTAGCTGTGTAACTAGCATAATTTCAGCTGGGAAATCATGGATCAAATCTGACTGAAGAACAACTTGAAACTCATACAATAGCAGCCTGGAAAGAGGGAAAACTACAGCATCATAGAACACTTAGTAGTAACGGGGGATCATATCCTTGGCGTTTTGTTTATGTAAGTGTTCCGGAGCACTTATGGCAAAATTTTAATGCATATAAGATTCTTGTGATTCCATATTTTAACATGATAGTCATCTTTTTATGTACGTTGGAGGGTTCAGGATTGTAACTTGTGATCTCTCAACATAGTCAGGAATGCATTTGCAATGTGGTGGATAAATAATAATAAGTTATACGACAAGATGTGTATAATGAAAAGAGAATTATATAGCTACCTAAGAACTGGTTTTAATTTCTCTCTCTTCACACACACAAATGTGATTTTTATGGCCTGGGACATTCAAACTAATCAATGTTAACTGAACCAAACTGAATATATGTGTGTAATCTTTAAAACATACGACAATCAAAAGTAGCAAGACATTATCTTATGTAGACATCATACCAGTTTAGAATCCCAAGATTGTTTAAGTAGATATATGTAGCAAGTGTAAAGGAAGATTCATGTGTGCAGTAGTATTAAGCGCAGCCCTCTACTCGCAGTGCATGAAGCCTGCACCTTGTGGGGTTTGGGGAGAATAGACATACACATGTTTATCTCTGTAAACAGAAAGATTATTTCTAGGATCTAAATCTGACCTCGATGTCACAACTGGCAACCTAATTGTTTTGCTAAGGCTCACACTGTGTAGCAGCATATGTTGAAGAATTTTCACTTGTCTGTACTTCATTCTGATTATGATTCTTTCTTCATAAAAAAGCACTGTAGGTGAAGTCTTGAATCTTCACTGATTGGACTTCCTTCTGTTTTTGTCTTTGATCTTCAGGCTGGACCTCATGAATGTCTTAAAGTAGTTGCTTTGAAAGTTCTGCAAAACAAAGTGTCAACAGTTCCTATCATCCATTCTTCTGCAGATGATGGTTCATTTCATCAGCTGCTACACCTGGCTTCCTTATCAGGAGTTCTAAAATGTAAGCATCTAGATCTATTGATTGTAGAAAATGATTTGGACAATGGAACTAATAGATGTACTTTTCCAGGTATATGCAGGCATTTCAAGTACTCATCTGGTTCTTTGCCTATTCTTCGCTCACCGATTGGTTCAATACCTTTGGGTACACGGTTGCCTAAAGTTGGGGAACTAAATGGACAGCCACTTGCAATGCTAAGGCCAAATGCATCGCTAGGTGCTGCTCTGTCAATGTTTGTTCAAGGTGAACTTTCTTCTGTTTTGAAGTTGTCCTGATGTTTGTTCTGCCAAGTTTCCAAGTTTTGCTTTGTCTTTCCTGCACAACTTTTCATGAAAAAGGAAAGAGAGGAGAGAAAAGGAGGGGGGGGGGATTCATGGTGATTCTTTCGAACTTCCTTGAGTATAAAAACTGATTATCAATGTTAAAGAGGATAAAAAAAATAAATGTAGGAAAGATTGGTAATTGTGCATGGTGTCACCTTTCATTTTTGCACTCAATGGAAACAGTTAGTTTGTCAAATCTTGTATATTGCAGGTCAGACTGAAATTGTCAAATCAATTTGTGTAATTTTCATTGATCAGGAGTACAGATTGGTAGACCATTTCTCGCTTAAGCTTTTTCAAAATGTATGTTTTGTTTCAAAAATACGTATTTATGATATTTTAGTTTTCGGCAAGAGGGACAATATTTGGTGAACACATTTTTCTCTTGCAGTTGAACTGGGAAACTTTATAATCTGTGATTTCGTATGTAGTATTTATTAGCTGCATTATACGTTTCGAACAATTTATCTTAGTGTCTGAATATCCATATCCTATGTGAATATGCTTTCTTTTTGCAGCTGAAGTTAGCTCAATACCAATTGTGGACGATAATGATTCTTTGCTTGATATATATTCAAGAAGGTAGTATCTCTTATTCTTCGAATCCTTGTGTGTGATTCTCACATTTATACCTAAGTTTATACGTGCTGTTAAATTTCTTCTTAGTGATATTACGGCGTTGGCGAAAGATAAAGCTTATGCTCGGATATCCCTTGATGAGATCAGTATCCATCAGGTAATCACTACCTTGTAGCTTTTGAGACTAAAATTACATTTGTTTGGTTTCTTTTGTCAGCAAAAACTGAAACTAAATCTTTGCACGTTATGGTTATAGGCATTGCTTTTGAGACAAGATGCAAATTCTCCTTATGGGCTTTGGAATGGCCAGAGATGTCATATGTGTTTGAAGTCTGATTCGTTGCAGAAAGTTATGGAGCGTTTAGCCAATCCCGGTAATATCTTCTTTACCAAGAAGCTCATTGCCTATAAAAAGAACAGAGGATGTTAAATTGGGTGTTTGTAGACACACTTTGGTTAATATGACTAAGAATTAACTATCTGTTCTACTAACTCAAATTATTAATTCTTTTTAGCTTTGTTTAAGATCTCATCAATTACAGAAAGGTTATACTTGTTAAAAACAAGTCTATGGAAAGATTTTTACTATTTTTTAAAAAAATATTATGTGCACACAAAAAATCAGTCACTATATATGTGTATAAAATATAAATATATGTGTTGTTTAACTAATATGTATTTTCTATAAGTAGTTGATTTTTCGTGTATCCGTAGTATGGTGGTTGTTTTTTTTTTCTTGCACCAATTTTCTTCAATTTTTGCTACAGGAGTTAGGAGACTTGTGATTGTGGAAGCTGGCAGCAAGCGCGTGGAAGGGATAATTTCCTTAAGTGACGTGTTCAAATTCTTGTTAGGCTAACTGGGAAGGGAAAAGCAGTTTGGAAGAATGGATTTAGTTTAATGGCACTTGTTTTCTGAGCAATTCTCCTTCCTTTGCTTACATTTTAGAGTTGTTGGATGGGCATCTTTGGTTCTTGTTGCTCACTTTTAGGGATACAAAATGGGAGAGAAAATTCTGTAAATTTAGTTTCAACTTTCTCCTTTGAAGATCTTAATGAAATCTTTTTCTCCATTGTGCCGGCACATTAGGAAAGATCGCATGCAGCGAGCGTACGCTGTTTTGCTGGCTGGTTGTAATTTCATGTTATTTTTTTGGATGTTAATTTAGATTTTTCTGTTGAAACGTTGATTAACGACTTATGTTTTTTTGGTATTCTTAACGACTTATTTTTTTAATAGAGCTGTCACTTACATTACACTGTAGTGAAGAATGATATTACAAATTACCAAGAACCAAAAAAGGAACGATGTTGTAAATATTCTCTCTCATCATTATTACTTAAACTAGAGTGAGTTTGTGCATAAATTAATGATAATATATAATATATTTTATAAAGTATTATATTGTTTAAACATTATTTATAATATATATAAATTAATATTAAATTTGATGTGTTTTTTATTTAAAATATTTCATAATACAAAAGTTTTTATATTGAAGTTGTATAGAATTATACTTTTATTTATTATTTTTATTTTTATATTTTTTTAATTGACGGACTTAATTTTTTTATATGGTGTTTGTTCTTTTTTTTTTGTGTTGTTGGAGTTTTTTTCATCTTCCTATCATATGTTCTTGTAGAAACATGTTTTTTCTAAACTATTGACTTGTATATATTTTTTTATCTAATATTTTTTTTGTTTCATCTTTGTATATATATTCTTCATTTGAAGATGTGTCTTAAATTCGTTTATTTTTCTTTTTCTTTAATCTCTTGATTTGTATGTCATCTAGATCTCATGATATTAATGTTAGTGAAGTTAGTTCATATAATCAATGAAGAATATAAATGAGCAATATAAATGATATTTTGAATAAATAAAATTTTTGTTGTATTACCTGTTTTATTTGTTGTAATAGGAGTTGAGTTTTGGTATTTTTTGTTGGGACAAATGTCTTGGTAATAATGTATTATTGAAAATATAATTAAAATCATTTACTTTGACTTTAAATATAAGTGAAATTATATAAATTTTTCAATTGGGATGGTGTTTGAGTGCCATTGCTATCTTAGAGTATAATTAGATTTAAGGTAGTTGTACCCAATCATTTTTTTTTTTACTTCTCTATCAAATAGCACAAAAGTTATTGTAGCACTTTGATCTAAAACCTTTAATTTAATATTGAATCTATAATAATTATTTAGTAATTTATAATTTGATAAAAAAAATTTATGATAGGTATAATTTGATAGAATTTGATGAAATTTTTTATAATTTGAATTTGTAATATTTTTTGTTGTAGCACAAAAACTTTATTTTTTTAATTTTTTTTGTAGTTTTTTTTTTGACATTTACTTATTCTTTTTCTTTAAGTTCATATAGTTTTTTAATGACATTTATAATAGTGAAATAATTTTTTTTAGAATATTTATTATTGTGTATATATAATATATTGAATAAGCTATTTTAATAAGAATAATTTAAATAGCATAAAGTAAAAATATATGTTAATAATATTTTATGTTGTGACACAAAAATTTTATTTTTTGTATTTTTTATAAGTTTTTCTTTGATATCTATTTATTATTCTTCTCCTAATGCATATAATTTTTTAATGACATCTATAATAGTAAGATTAAAAATCTTTAGAATATGTATTGTGTGTGTATATGTATTGAATAAATTATTTTTAATAAAATTAATTTAAATAGCACAACATAAAAATATCTGTTAATATTTTCAACTTACTCTGTCAGACAATATCTCATGTAATATAAATTTAAAATAGTGCTGAAAAATGATCAAAATTGATTCTTTAATTTAAATAGCATATTTAAATAAGTATAATTATAAAGATCTTAAAATATAATTATATGTAAAGTATGACAAAATAATAAAAAAATATAAATAGTAAAAGTAATAAGAATATTTTTTTTCATAAATTTATTTTAAAAATACAATAAATATTTTTATTTTGTACCTAATCATCTAATAGAATCATTTTTAAATAAATAGACTCTTTTTCATTTGTTAGTGTAAATATTTTTCATAAGCGAATTATGAAATGTGAAATAAAGTAATAGCGATAAGAGTCTAATGCATGATATATAAGTATGTCAAATAATATGAAATTTGAATAGCTTGTAAAAATTTGTTATGATAATATTATTATGACTTTTAATGTAAATGTTTATTGTATTTAATTAATATTTATATTTTTATTAAATAATAATATGTAATAAATTAATTAATTATGGGAATTATGGTTTTATTTTTTTAATTTTTAATTTTTTAAAATTTGATTGATTGATTTTTAAATTTTACCAAGTAAATATATTGACGTGACATTATTAAAAAAATAAAAATGACTTAAATCTAATGTACACAAATTTTGACATAAATTTTTATATAATAAAAATAGATAGATATATAGATGGGAAGCGTTGGATTTCAATTAATTGAGGGGGAATTTTTTCCGTATATTAATATTATTATTGCTTTCTCGAAATAGCTTAGAGGATGATTAGACTGATTCATTAGGGAAATTTCTCCTTCCCGTAAAAGTAACAAGGATGAAAGAATTAAATTTCTCGCAAGAAAATAAAAAATTTAAGTAGGGTAAGTAGGGTGAATAAACTAGTTTTTAGTTTTAAAGCGACATTTTGTTGGCTAATTACTTTAAAAATTTGAACTTAATTTTGGTTCTCTATAATTGTGGTCAAAGAATAAATATTTGAACTTTGGAAGAGACAATTAAAGAAATAGTATTATTACAATACATGATATAAATTTACATAAAAGTTGAATCTTTAATTTAAAATCTTAAGTGCGTTGAAAAAAAAAAACAAAAAAATATTTATAATCCTTCATGAAAAATGTAAATTCATCCTTGCTCATATCAAGATACTAATGAGTAATGACTGTTATATGTTTATCAGCGTACGTTCCTAAAATGCCACTCAATTCAACCGCCGAAATCCATAAAATAAATGTATTTTACTCAATCAAAGTAAAATTCCCATCCGAGCCAGGAAAATGGGTGCCCGCCATTGTTATTTGTTAGGGCTAAAAGAATATCCCAATTCCAAAGCTATTCTAGCTAAACAAAAATTTATTTTAGATACAAAGAAATTACAACACCTGGGTGGTCAAGTACATTCTTTTCCCTAAATCCACCGCTTGGCCTTGTTGACCTTGACTTGATATAACAGCCATAAGTTACAAGGTTGGCTCGGAACTTTATGTCATTCGAAGCAATATTTCAGCATCCTATATACATACAACTCATAGAAACTCAACAATTCATGTGGATGTTGGGATGAGAGCTAAAATCTGGGTCTTAATTCTTCCCATGCACATTTGAATTTCCCTGTAAATTGGAAGGTTTTGGGGACAGCATGGATGCAGGCTGGTGACAGCAGAATCTAATATCTGAGCCACATCGGATGGAGGATATTGTCGTTCAGTACAAGTCTGCGTTGAAGAAACAGTTTCCAAAAATGTGGTTAGTATTCTCAGATACATGGTAATAAACGTCAACTGAAGTTGAAAGGCAAAACGGTTAACAAAAAGAGATGTTCACTCAAGACCACACGAACAATTTGTGTCCAGGTTCTGGACACGTATGACAAGAAAAATGTTTTAACACATTTGGAAATGATAAGTTGATGCATGTTATAAACTAAATTACCTGAATCATGATCAATATGGCAACACAGGAAGTGATGAGTTCAGAAGGAATTTGAGCGTCTACTTTGTCAGAATCATTACGCAATTTTTGACCAGATACATCACCAAGTAAAGGCTCAGACGAAGAGAAAATTGATCGAGTATGGTTATCGAGACTCCCATTCCCTTGCTCTTGGGACTTCATTGCAGGCAAGGAAGTGTTGGGGGCCAACTGCTGATAATTGATAGAATCCAATACCTGTCCAATCTTGAGGAAAGCATCTTCGCCTTCCTTCACTGAAGCTAAGGCCTGAATAACATCATCAAGTACAAATTTTAGAAACACATAGCTTGAGGTAATACATGAACAAAGTTGACATAAAATGTATTCAACCAGGGTTCAGGGATCTTAGGATAAAATCGCTAGTTCATTACATATGGCTTTATGTCTAGTTCTCCGTACCCGAAATGCAGCATCCACCATTGCATGTGCTTTTACCCTGGATCCTTTAATAATTTCAATAACAGTTGATCCTAACTCTTGAGCCAGAGAACCATCCAACATACCGGGAAGGCCATCATGGACATTTAAATTTGCTTGGGGTTTCAGTGGTAGGGAGTTTCCTGTGTAAGTATTACGTTGCCTCAGATGAAGCAGAGCATTAGAAACCTGAGAATGAAATAATCAATCTTAAGTTACTATGATGTCAAAGGACAATATTGTGATAAATAATAACCCATGGAAGCCACATGCCTGTTCACTGGCTTCCTTTAGCTGTACAAGTACCGTGGCATAATGTTTCCCGAGCGCCTCTGAATCTTTAAAGCTGCCACTATCAATTTGGTTCTCCAATATGGCATTGTTGCTATTTTTAAGCTCCATTAACAGTATTTCCTGTAAGATTGCCACAAGAGAGTCAACAAGCTTATCAATAGGCAAAAGAAATCTACATACAGATGGATCCAAATAGATGCCAATAAAGCACCTAAATGAACCACGAGGGAGAATTATAAGAGTTCCAAAATTACTGCATGGAAACAAATATACATTTATGCCCATGGAGACCTTTTTATCAAGAAAACGTGTCAGCTCAGAAAGGGCATGTATGTTAGCTTCCTTGGTTTGATGGTCTGTCATGTTACATGGTTGAGCACCCACTGCTTGCTGCATATAGAGTTGAAATAATTAAACCTTGAGGAAGGTAAGAAAAATTTTAAAATTCTGGGACACATCATGTAAAACCTGCAAAATCAGCTGACGTGGAAAAGCATGGGAAATAAATACCATAGAACAAACACCTAATTTTTATAGTTCTACCCACAAGTATTATACCAAGGCCAAACATGTATCCTATTAGTGTCCGATAGGTTGCCAATACTTCTATTCACATTAGCTGATTTTATGGAGACAAGAAAAACAAGTAGTGATTAACTCATCCAGTTAACTGTTTTGATAGACTTCATTCAGTCAAATGTATCAGTGAGAAACAATTGTAAAATATATTACTTGAAGGTTGTTACATCAGTCAAACAAAGTATGAAAGTAAACAATTTTTAGTTGCAACTATGGATCTACCCTACAAACTGCTAATTATGTAGTGTTGTTGGGTAACCCAAAGAAAACTTAATTAGCAAAAAACATAATTAAAAAAAAAAATACTGGAATCCCTCACCTTGCCAAAGATGAGAGATAAATGGAGTATATAATATATTATAATAATAAAAAAATCTTCATTTTAAAGGGAAAAGTAGGTGATATAGGGAGGAAAAAGGAATAACCATATCATCAGGGATAAAGAACATCTAAAACTCAACCAGGGTATTGATCCTCATTATCAATAGGCAAACTAACCTTTTCCTGCTTAGCCAAATTGGGTGCTCTCTCTACAGGATTGCTTGAAGTGCATGTCAGGCAGCCCCCAAAACTTGAAATTCCATCCATTTGTGGTTCTTTACTTATACAAGGGAATTTACAAGCACCAACCTGCCTCCTTAGAGCTTCTGGCATATTATCCAATGGATTCAAAGGCATACAATCAATGTCCTGCATGCAAAATTCTACTCATTAGAAGGTTCAAGAAATTTTTACATTTAGCGAGGAAGAAACCTTTTGGACTTATTTGAAACTACCTCTTAGAGTATGGGAAAAAGAAAAGGCATGAAATGATGAATATAAGAGATCATGTTACCATGACAAATTCAACACCCAATTCAGGAAGGTCAAACTGAACCCTGCACTTGTCGTGGTCAACTGTAAGCACACTTCCATCATGAATCTCTCTTGTTTTTGGATGAAGAGCAATTACTCGCTGTCCAACATATAAAGGCTTAGCTAAATCTGTTGGTAGTCCATCCCTGATACCAGTCCGCAGTTCAGTGTAATGTTTCCTAACAGATTGCCTGTACTGTTCAAGCTTTTGTCTTTCTTCTCGAAGGAAGTGTTCAGAGAATCTGCGAGGTTTGCCAAGGGAACTGCAGAGACAAAGGCAGTGTCAAATGTTTTTCTCATTATAAACTTCCACTTTAAAAAATTTGCAGTAGATATGCAAGCCACACCTGAATTTCATACCTTTTTATGACACTCCATTCAACACGAGTCAATCTTGGGATATTCCCTAGTCCAACATGATTTAAGTACTCCATGAACTCCCGTTTGGAAAACCATGGATAATCAATTGCACTATAAAACCATTCAAATGCACACCACCTGCGAATCATAGAAGATGACAAGCAACTAGAAAGCTTTTCCTGCATGTAACAAATTAGAAAAGGGGAAAAAAAGAAGGTATTAATATCCCTCTAAGCTTCAGGAGCTAAATACTTTAAATTGAGCAAAACTTTTACCTTTAGAATTGATGCCTTATCTTGGGGTTGGCTAGAATATTTATTAGGTTGACCTTTTAATTTGTTCTCAGAAGACTTCTCTTTGGGTATAAATGTTCTCTGCAAACTCATTTTACGTTTACTAATTCGTTTAGTTGGTAAACTAACAAGTTGAACTTCTGCAGTTGATACGATCAAATCTTTCTGGTCAGCACACAGAGAACTTTCTGATGATCTTACTGACTTTTGCTTTGCTGGAGTGGATGTCTGACCAGTGTGCTTTCCTTTAATCAATGGTTTGTCCTCTTCATCTACAGCCTACAAGGCATGCAAAATATCTTTAACAAGTACAACATGAATACATACCAAGCATCTTTTATAGTATAATAGAGTATATATATCAACCTAATTTTCTGGGACAATTAACACGTTGCCAAATAGGACCAGAATAACTTCTAACCACTGTGCCTCTACATAACAGATTAAACTTTTAGGAGAGGTGGTTCATGATATGGTGTCAGAGTCTCTAACTAAAGAGTCTAAAATTCGAACCATGTTGAATCCCCATTCTTTTAAATAAAGCTAGACTTTAAGCATAACACGAAACAGACCTATGCATAAGACTATAAAACTATTACTACTTATCCCTGCCACCTCAATAAAGTAATAGACTATAAAGGTCAAGTATGCTTCCAAAAACAATAAATGTATAAAGATTTCCATACCTCATCATTTAATGGATCATTTGGATCAGAATCATGCTTTGCATTGGCCAGCTGAGAGCCACAAAAAGATAAGAGGTGCAATCAATTCAACTGAGGAACTAAAGAAAGTCAAATATAATATCCGATCATTGTTTCATATAGGGATACAAAATCACGTGGTATTCTAATTATATTCTGATTTTGAAAACCGCCATTACTAAATAATAGCAATTCAAAAGAAAAGAACAAAAAAATAAAGCATGTAACATAGACAGAGATTGTCTGTGCCATTATAAATAGTTATAAATTAAGAAAGAAAAGCAGCAGTTATAAATCCTGATCATCCTTCTACATCATTACTTCACATCTACTTAATCAAAATCTACTTTTGTAAAATCTTATGACTAGCATAAATTGTGAATTACAAACTGTGTTTACCTTTAGAACCATGGGTTTGCGCTTTCTTTTCCATGTTTTATCATCAGTGGGAAGCAGCTCTTTTGATTCAAACAGAGCCTTACTTTCCTTATCATTTATTGTTGTCCTTACGACTTTAGACTTTCTGGATGATGAAAGCTCAACTCCACGAACTGAAGGAACGACCTTCTGTTTCAAACTAAGTTTACTTTTATCTCTGTTTTGGCTGGTTGATGTGACTTCCGGCACAGCAGGCTTTTCGTCTTTATCAACAGTTGTTCTTTCTTCCTTCAACTGGACAGATGATTCTAGATGGAAAAGGGAGAGGAAACATTGATTAATAAACCAATAAACATGGGCAAAAGTAGCAACAAGTAGGTTGAAGTTCAAGGTATTTGTGCCTGAATAATATGAAGTCAAAAGTACATATAAATAATCATGCCTTCCAATGTGAAGAACTTAGAAATTGCATGCTTCTTTTCTTGTTCTAGACTATCATGCTCTCAGTCTCAAGCAATTGGGTCATCAAAATGCACCATAACGAGGAAATCATTCCAAACTAGGTGAATAGAAGTATAAAAAATTGCATTGACAACAAAAATGCTAGAGACTGAATTTTTCTTATTGGATATAACTATGTCGTCTTGTCTCTCTTTGCATGCTACTGTTCCTATATCAGAAAGCAACACCACACTTACCAGATTCCATAGTAGATGCTGGTATCATTAATGACAGATCAGCCAAAGCATGCAAAGCATCCACGGCAGAGCTTTCATCAGCTGGAGGAAATAAGTGAATATTGTCACTATAAAAGGGTGAAAAAGTTAACCTTGCTCAAGCCCAAGGTATAGAACAGAACTTATACATCTGCTTTTTGCACAAGCAGCCGACATAGATATGTTAGTGACATAATTACCTCCAAAGAAGAGTTTCTTACTCCTTTTCTGAGGTTTTGCATTAGTAACCTCAACATCAATTTTTTCCTTCAAGCTAAAATTAAGTCCTTCTTCGGTGCCACTACATGCTTCTCCGCCATCATCAAGAAGATGGTTTCCAACATTTTCCTTTCTCTCTTTCTTTCTATATACCTTTTTTCGTTTCTGATTAACTTCAACTGTGCCACTACCTTCCATATCCTTCAAGGAGCTAGTATCTCTAGCTTGTTCCCCATTTTCAGCACCCCTGCTTTCTATACTACCTTCCATGAATTCCTCATCCAAATATGTGTCATAAAACTTGGCAGGAACTGTCCCAGATTGTTGCTGGTAGACATAGTAAAATCATAAAAAAAAAATTTCAAAAAATCAAATTCCACATAACTTATATTTGAATGGTTATTCTTATTCACAAATTTAAAATCTAAATTTATTTTTGAAGCAATAACATTGCCAATACAAACAGATGACGAAATGCAGAACAGCAGTCAAATACCATTCTTTCCCAGCTCTGAACAGGAGAGACCTTCTGCTGTGATCTTCTGTGTGGTGTTTGGGATACTTGAGGAGAACCACCTCTTTTTGCAGCCTCAGTTAATGCCAGTGCTGCAACATGTGCAACTTCATCATCATTAGCATCAAAGACCGACTTCAACATTCTTTTATTAGGCGAAACATAATTTTCCCTTTCATCTTTCTTATAAGAGTAGTAAACTGGAACACGAGGTGTCCTTTTCCCAACTGCACGAGGCTGGCTACCTGATTAGTTGAACAACCATTGACATTAATCAATTTTGTATAATTCATTATATAGTATGAAAAATAAACTTGAAATATAGACTTTGATAAAGTAGAAATGAAGTATACTAGTAACTAGTTGCATGTTCAATTCTAGTTAACATCCATTGGAAGGGATGAGGAGTTCAATAATGGTCAAGTTATATCAGTGCCAGAGCAGAAACGAAGGTAAACTACCATCAAAGCGTCTTCTCTTCAACAGAGAGAGGCAACCATCATTAGAAGCAATTGACTGAGTATGGACAGAATCTTTTGAGGCACCAAGCTCAATTTTTCCACGTTTTCGTTTCACTGGTTTTCGGGATCCTGGTGAATCAATACTCTCTTTTTCACTATCACTCTCTTCCTGTCGATTACAAGAACAGAAGATTGCAACTCAGAAACATATCATTGACGCCAATGAAACAATTAGGAGCAGAAAATAGAAAATCCAAACCAAACTCAGGAGAAATCAACTTCTCCAAAAATCAGTAAGTCTTAATTCTCAAACAGAGGTAAAATCCAAATGTAACAATGAATTACATCACTTCTATTGCCATGACAGCGGCTTAAGAAAAGATATGGTAATATCATACTACAAGGCAGGACATCGGCAATATCCAAAACAGATGTTTTAAATTTTGTTTTAAAGACTGTGAGTTCCAGTCTTCTTTCTGAAAGCTGAATGTTTGCTATTGCAGAAGTGTTTTTCAGAAGAAAAGCTTCTTTCGGATAATAATAGGCAAAAGTCACAGTGATAATGGAATTTCAGAAGCATAAATGAGCAATAAACTTCATCTAAAAATCTAACTCTTTTAGACGTACCAGCACATTATAGTGATCTGTCATCATTGCAATGAGACCAACAACAGAAGCTGTTCCCTCCGGCAGAGATAGGTAAGCCTAAGAGTTACAACAAGTAGTTTCAGTGGCACATAAAAACGAAAGAACTGAAGCACTGAACAACATTAATAAAGTCAGTTCACATTAACCAGAAGTAAGAACCTTGTAAGGAAGTATGTATATATGTATGTATGTATGTATGTATGTATTATTATTATTATGATTATTATTTTATTATTGTTATTTTATAAAAGAAGGATTTC
>NC_029777.3:4907078-4915087 GCF_000817695.3 Arachis duranensis | reverse complement strand
AATCACACGAGCTATCTTTGAGACATAGCTTTCCAATCTCTCAACTTGTCTGAGGAGGGGCAATCCTCTATAAAGATCATGGGCTTTATGAAAGAGTATCACTTTTTGCGGTTTAATAATTACAATCAGACGAACTGATAATCATGGATGATATCTAATATAAGAAGCAAGCATGGAGGGGATAGGAAAAGGGGAGGAAAAACAAAAGTCTGAGCCATCCATAGGTGTAAATCAAGAGTCATTTATATATATATATATTGTAAAACAGGAAGCAGAGTATATAATGACGAGTTTCATGGCCTGTAACAGCACAGTGCCCACTAACTTTTATGATATTACCATACCCTGTTCATATTGTAAAGAGCCTCCACCATTTCAACAGATCTGTTGCGTACAGCTGCAGCAACCTGGAAATCCAAATAAAGTAATCAGAATGGAGAATAGTATTAATAACTCTACTACCTATGGTCAATTTTTGAAGATAAGTTTCCAATGAACTAGCAACATGATGGGACAAAATAACAGCAAATCAGAAGCTCACCTTCTTCCAGTCTTTTCCGTACTTCCTATATGCCTCATAAAAACGCTCTAGCTCATCTTTGTTCCACTGAGATCCCAATTTATCCGACAGCTTTTTCTTCTGCATTAAAAAAGTCAGGCTTTAAACAAGAAAAGAAACAATGGCCAAAGCAAGTAGTGTAATGGAATGGAATTAATCGAAGTTATACATAGAAAACGACAAAGCGTAAACTCCTATCATCATGTGAAATACATATACATAACAATAAGTTAATGAACCAACATTAAATGTTAAGTATGACCAACAACTATCATGCTATTTACGTAACAACGGCTGTTTTGACCGTACCACGTGGAGTATGGCAAGGCACATTGCATATACTCCTGCCTAATTGGGGCCTGCCTCAAAATATAAATGCAATAAAATGAAACGTACCTTTTGCTTATTTTTATTTGAGTTCATTCCCTCTTTCTCGGGAGAGACCTCATTTAAACTCGAGAATCGCTTATTCATACTTCTAGGCTTCCTAGTTGGAGCCATAAATTCTTTATCTTTCTGCGACAAATTAATTGGGGGAGAAAAAATCAGTACACAAGCCAAGTTAAGAAAATCATCCATTAAACTGATCAATAATGCAAAAAATTGCAATATAACAGACAGACAGACTTTGCTCTATGACAACCATTCAATAAATGTCCACATTATATGCGTCCAAAATCCTCACCCTTCTTGCTTGTTCCAACGAGATATACAACTAAAGATATAGCTAACTCCAAACAAATTTGAAGAAAAATGTTCAACAAATCATTATCACTCTTATTGTTGCCCTCATATTTTACAAACAAGAAAAGTACAGCATAAATAAATTATAGTCATACACTAGAAATTTTCCTCGAGGTAGAAATGTTCTTCTGCAATCAAGAACTACACTTCTGCCCCGACAAAAATTTCTTCTAATTGATCACCAGCTCCAACATCAGCTTAGATCAGATTGAATCTGAAATACGTGAACCCTGCACCAAAAACTTAAAAACTTAATTAAAAGCAGACTGAGAGAGTAAGCATAATTTAAATCCGTAAAATCAGTAGAATAATTTGAAACACACATCAAGCACTTCCAAATCCAGCAAGATAAGCAGAAAATTTTACTCGTTTCGATTCCTACATAAAACATATCCAGTGAGTAATCAAGCTCCTCATCTCCGAATTCAAACCATAATTCTCAGTATCGCATCGTAAGCGCGAACACACACCGAAAACGAAAAACAAAATAACGCAGCTTAGAAAGAAAAACGCAAACGCGAATGAGCTAGAAGAAACAGATTATAGCAAGAGTCAATAACGTAAGAGCTATTCTTTTTTGAAAAACGAAAACGGAAAAAGAAATTAGAAGCTCATCCGAAGAAAAACAGCAACATTATCAGCAAAAACAGTCAAGAAGCCAAATCTCTTAAAATCAAGCAAAGATCGCTGCAAATTGCTTCTTTGCATGGAATTCAAACCCTAAATTACAGATCGGGAAGTGAAATTTGGCTCTGCAGTTCTCACCGTTTTGTAGGGTTCGAAGCATATGCGAGAAGAAGAGAGAGAAACTTGATGGCAGACAGGGTTTAGAGAGAGAATGAGAAAGAAGGGAAAAAAGAAAAAAGAATGAGCGATTGCCGCCAACTCCAACTCAATATATGGTTTGGGTTTTGGGTTGGGTTAAGGGATGCAAAATGCAATGAATGAAATTGAAATGATATTTTTTCTTTTGTTTTTTGAAGCAGTGCGTGTATCATTATCATGGTGAAGGATGAAGACGGTCTATGGACTGTGGGAAACCATGCACCTTCGTATTAGGCTGCTCGTTACCCTACACGTACCCGGGTGTGTCTTTTAGACAGTCTTGATTGTGCGACTCATACGGAAGTCCTGGTTGACGTTTTAGACGATTATATTTGAAATTTTGGTACTGCATCTTTAAAGTAGGTTTCCGCACCAACCCCAAGGTTCTCGCTTATTGTCAATTTGACCCCGGAATTTCTTTTTATCCCTACCAACACCCAGGGTTCAAAACCCGATTCGGTCCGAACTCGGTTCGTATCCAAGATATATTTTGTCTGATTTAAATTTATTATTTTTATTCGGTATTATTTTTAGATTATGTTTTGATAGGGATAGCAAATAAACTGAAATATGTCAGGTCGACCTGCGTAACCCACTAAAAAAGGTGGATTAAGTTGTAAATTTAAAACCGTCAAACTTAAAAAGTTCGTCTAATTTGTACTGTCTAATTCGTAGGATTTGGCGGGCTTTAGCGGGACGGGGTATGCTTTCCCGCCGAGCCAGGCGTTTTTATGGTCAGAGTCATTTTTTTACAAATTTCTATGATGTTATTGCTCTACAATAAGATGAACATGATAATTGAAAATGTTTTAAGTTATATTTTGGATTATGTTTTATGTTTAATTGATTATAAACTTGAAGATGTTTAATTATATATTTTGGATAATGTTTGTTTTGCTTTGGATAATGTTAATTTTATTATTTTGTTTCAAAAAAATTAATTTATAAATATATTTATTACATATTTATAATTATAAAGATTTTAATATTTGTGAATTTAAAAATTATAATTTTTATTAGATATCATAACAACATTGTTTGTACTTATTAGCCCATGCTTCCCTTTCTCCTTCCTTTTGGCATCATGCTTTGCAAATGGCAATTTACCTTCTCAATATTCTTCCTCATAAACTATTACACTATCAATCTCTTTTTTGCATTCTTTATAAAAAAAATCCGTCTTATTTCCATCTTCGGATGTTTAGGTATTTATGTTATCCTCTTATTCCCTCTACAATCATAAATAAACTTCAACTCTGGTCAATTCCTTATATTTTTTTGGGTATCCTTCATATCATTGTGGGTATAAATGCCTTGATTTGTCATCTAGAAAAATCATCATTAGCTGTCACGTCTTATTTGATGAGACGCAATTTTCCTTTGCAAAGGTACATACTCCTTAAAATCACACTTATCGATTTTTGGACGATGGGCCATCTCTGTACATGGTCCATCATTTCACTACTCCAACAAACTCACCAGTCGCACCCCTTCCTACCTCTCCTGAGCCTATCTTACCGAGCCTAGCTTCTACTTCCACTCTCCCACTTATCTCTCTTCCTCGCCCAACTCCAATCTCTCAATCTAATCTACCCACAGGTCTTGTTACTAGGAGTCAACATGGGATTTACAAGTCTAAGAAGCCTTTCAACCTTCTTGCATCAGTGTCTAAATCCCCTTTACCCCGTTATCCTGTGTCTGTCTTCGTGACCCAAATTAGAAACTGGCTATGAATGATGAATAAAATGCTTTTATTGACAATAAGACGTGGGAGTTGGTGCCCCGTCCTCCAAATGTTAATGTCATTTGGTCTATGTAGATTTTTGCTCATAAAAAAAATATGATGCTTCTTTTGAGAGGCATAAATCTCGTCTTGTAGGTAATGGTAAAACTCAACAGGTGGACGTAGACTGTGGTGAGACATTTCCGGTAGTCAAACTGGCGATTATTCGTGCAGCTTTCAGTTTGGCTCTTTTTAAGGCTTGGCCGATTCATCAACTTGACGTCAAAAATGCTTTTCTATATGGTGAACTCAAGGAGACTGTTTACATGTATCAATCTTTGGGGTATCAGGATCCTAATAGATCTGATCATGTGTGTTTGTTGAAGAAATCTCTTTATGGGCTGAAACAGGCTTTGAGGATTTGGTATAAAAGATTTGATGACTATGTCTATACTCTTGGGTTTTTTTATAGTACTTCAGACTATTCTTTGTTCATTTATCGCTGCGCTACTTCTCTGGTTTATCTTTTATTGTATGTCGATGATATTATTTCGACTGCTTCCTCAGATGAACTCCATCAATCTATCATATCTCTTCTTAGCTCAAAATTTGCTATAAAAAACTTGGGCCTATTGAGCTATTTCTTGGGCATTGCAATCACTAGTCATAGAGTGGTTTATTTTTAGCTCAAAAGAAATATGCTGCTGAAATCATTGATCGAGCCGGCATGTCATTATGTAATCCATCTCCTACTCCGGTTGATACAAAACCGAAGCTCGGTGCTACTACGAGCAAACCTTTTGAGGATCCATCTCTTTATAGGAGTCTTGCAGGGGTACTTCAGTACCTTACATTTACGAGGCCCGATATTACCTATGCGGTGCAACAAGTATGTTTATTCATGCATGACCCACGGGAGGAACACATGCACGCTCTTAAGCGCATTTTGCGCTAGATTCACGGTACTATGGATTTTGGTCTTCATCTTTATCCATCTTTTGCATCCACTCTTATTTCATATACTGATGCTGATTGGGGTGGTTGCCCCGATACACAGCGTTCAACATCGGGTTATTATGTCTTTCTGGGTGATAACTTGATCTCTTGGTCCGCTAAACGTCAAGCTACTTTATCCCGTTCTAGTGCAGAGGCTGAATACCGAGGAGTTGCCAATGTGGTTTCTGAGTCATGTTGGTTGCGAAACTTACTGTTGGAGCTTCATTATCCTATTCAGAAGGCTACACTGGTGTATTGCGATAATATTAGTGCCATATATCTTACTGGTAATCTTGTTTAGCATCAATGCACTAAGCATATTGAGATAGATATACATTTTGTACGGAAAAAGGTGGCTCGTGGCCAGGTTCATGTGTTACACATCCCCTCGCGCTATTAGATTGCAGATATATTCACCAAAGGTCTTCTGTTGGTGTTATTTGAGAATTTTCGGGACAATATCAACATTTGGCGACCTCCTGCTTCGACTGCGAGGGTGTGTTAGAATATATGATAAATATATTCTGACAGATTATGTATATCATCTTTGTTAAGTGTATATTTAGTTTTTCTATTTATAGTGTAATTATACTCTTGTATTTGGGGTATATAAATGGATTATTCTAATGAAATGGACGGGGGAATTAATCTCTTTCAGAGATAATTGGTGATAACTTGTTGGCCTTAAGCGAATAAGTGTTGCATCATGTATAATGGCATGCTCCAAATAGAGGTGGGGAGATTTGTTTTCATAAGTAAGGGTCTGGCAATCATTTGGAGTCTTTTAATAAGTGACTCTGTTAGTCCATTTTGTGTATGAATATGAGCTACTAGATGTTCAACACTTATACCATTGGTCATACAATAAGCATAAGAAACTTGGAGGTGAATTCATCAGCATTATCAAGATGAATTATTTTGATTGGATTGTCTAGAAACTGTGCTTTTAATCAAATAATTTGAGCAAGTAATCTCGCAAACATCAAGTTGCGAGAAGATAATAAGCACACATGTGACATTATCTTGAAGATGCATCTAACAGGACTATAAAATATCTAAAAGATCCATATGATGAATGAATAGGTCCACATATATCACCTTGAATCCTTTCTAGGAATTTAGGAGACTCAAATCTAATTTTTATTGGTGATGATATTAAAATTAGCTTTCCTTGAGAAGTGAGAACATGCAGCACACCAAATTCACTAGACTTAAGAATCTTTTGGTTCTTTAATGAATGTTCATGAGAATTTTCAATAATTCTCCATATTATGGTTATTTCAGGATGACCCAATTGATCATGCCAAATTATAAATTCATTTTGGCTAATATGCTTCTGGTTAATAATGACATGTGATTCAATTGCACTAATTTTAGTATAATATAACTTATATGAAAGTGGGGGTAACTTTTTTAAATTAGCCTTTTTATTTAAATCATGAGTTGTGATATATAAGTACTCATGATTTCTCTCATTCATAGTTTCAATATGATATCCATTTTGACGAATATCTTTGAAACTGAATAAGTTCCTTAGAGACTTATTAGACAACAATGTATTATTTATTATAAATTTTGTTTCTCCGAGAAACAAAATTATAGCTCTTCTGGAGCCTTTTATCACATTGCCTGAGTCAATAATAGTATTAACATATTCTTCTTTTGGTACAAGATGAGTAAAATATATATTACTTTTGAGAATGGTATATGAACTTACACTATCCGTAAGGTAAAGATCTTCATTATATGCCCTTACCATTTTTTTCAAAGATAAATAATAATAATAAAATGAGTAAAAATACATGCGCAGTAAAATTGTATTCCTGATTGGAATTGTTTTTCTAAGAAGCACTGTACATAGTATCATATATTAAAAATTTTAATATTATTATTATTATTATAGAACTTGACATATTTAGTGATTTTAAAATTCTTAAACATAAACACTAATATTTTATTAAACATTATTTTTATATATCATACTTGAAATTCAAATACATAGGAAATAAAACTTAATAAGAAATTTTTTACATTATTTATTTACATAATTACTTAACGAACTCAAATATTAAACTTTTCCATCATTGATTAAATGATCAATATTTTCTTCAGGATCCTCAAAAAAATCAGATACTTCATAATGAGTGGTGTAATTTTCAACAACATCATTTGAAATAAATTTTGTCTCCTTTCCTTTATAATTATTTTTCAAGGATAATTGATAAAGATCAACTAAATGTATTGGGGTCACCAAAAAACTAAGTGTATTGGGGTACGACAGGTACGCGACCAATGACCATTTCCACCACAACAGAAATATTTACTTTGTTGATTTATTTTACCAATTATTTCTTTTTTTATTCTGCTGCTGAGATCCTTTATTGTAAACATAATTTTTCTTCCTGCCATAATTTTTTTCTTATTAAAGCATTGCCATTTACCTCTTCTGGAGTTATAACTTACCGCATTTGCTTTAGAAAATAGGGCAGCACCAACCGGCGCGCTTCATGATTTCTTAAAAGCAATTCATTGTTTCATTCAATAACAAGAATGTAAGAAATTGGTTTAGAATATTTTTTAAATTCTTTTTCTCGATACTGCAGTACTGCTGCTGTAGAAGCACATTCGAACCATGGAAAGTCGAGAAAGTTTTCTCTAACATGTTATTATCAGTTATCTTTTTCCCACATAATTTCATTCGTGAGCTAATTTGGAACATTTCTGAATTGTATTCATTTATGGATTTAAAATCCTGTAGATGCAAGTGTGTCAACTTATTTTGGGTTTGAGGAAGTATCACTGTCTTTTGATAATTATACATTTCTTCAAGGTTCTTCCATAGATCTGCATGATCTTTTAGTATGAAATATTCATTTTTCAATCCTTCATCAAGATGATGATGAAGGAAGATCATGGCTTTGACTTTATTCTTTTGGGATACTTTATTTTCAGCCTTAATGGTATCTACAAAATCCATTGAATCGAGATGAATTTCGGCATCTAATATAAATAATAAGTAGTTATTTTCAGATATATCAAGAACATTAAATTCAAGATGAGAGAGTTTTGACATAATAAAAATTTATTATTTGAGTTTTCCTAAATTTTGATCAGAGACTCGTGTTGATAACATGTTGTAAAATAGATAAATAAGAAAGAAAA
>NC_029777.3:4871667-4907000 GCF_000817695.3 Arachis duranensis | reverse complement strand
TATATTTCAAGTATTGCTTTTTTTATTTATATACATACAAAGTCTAACTTTTCAATCTTCATTAATTAAATTTGTCTTGAGAGAGTGATTCTTTCAATATTAAAAAGCTGAGCCGACTATTTAATAAAACAAGTCATACTTTATTAACAGTGTAATACTCTACCATACAAAGTTTTATATTTAGGATGTAAAATAGAGGTGGTGAGGTGGTGCGGAATTTACAACCCACACTATTAACCGGCAAGTGCACCGGGTCGTACCAAGTAATACCTTACGTGAGTAAGGGTCGATCCCACGAGGATTGATGGATCAAGCAACAATGATTGATTGATTGGATTAGTTAGGCAAGCAAAAATTGGTTTTGAGATGTTCAAAAGGTTTAAGTTCGAATTTAGAATATCAAAAGTATAGACAATTAAATAAATTGGGAATAAAATATGGATAAATAGTTAAGGCTTCAGAGTTATCTATTTTTCCTGATTAACTTTTCTTACTAACTATTTTAATTATGTAGAATTTAATTTATGGCAAACTATATATGACTAGACCCTAATTCCTTAGACCTTCCTAGTCTCATCTAAAATTCATTAACTGCCAATTCCTTGGTCAATTAATTCTAATTAAAGGGTACATGATCAAATTCCAGTTTGCATGCCACAAAAACTCTACACCCAAGAAATAAAAGGATTTTATGTCACGTATCCTGTTAAATTCAGATAATTAAAATTTAGGAGAATTTGTTTTCAAGTTGTTGTTCAAGTATAGAGCTTTTCCAAGTTATACAAGAACTCAAATAGAAAGAGGGTCATACTTCCGTTCCACCCAAATTCATAAGATAAAGAACGAAAACAATTCTTAAATATAAATCCAAAACATAAATTAAAATAGAAAAAGTAATAAGATCAATCCATACAAATAGACAGAGCTCCTAACCTTAACAGTGGATGTTTAGTTGCTCATGGAATGTAGAATGTAAATTTGTATAGAATTTCCTAATGGAATTCCTCTAATCTAATGTGATGTGTTGTCCCTAATAGAAGAGAAGTCTCCCCTTTTTATAACTAATCCTAATTAATTTAAAATCTAATATTTTAAATTAAGATAACATCTTTTCCTAAAAGATAAGATTTGAATTTAAATTCAAATTAATTAACAGATTTTCAGTTGATGGATGGGGACCACTTGCTTTGTCCATTCTGTAGCTTCTAATCTGTGTTTTCTGGGCTGGAAAGTGGGTCAAAATAGCCCAGAAATTCGTAACCAGTGTTTTTTGAATTATTGCAGATCGCGCATGTGACGCGTCCGCGTCACCCACGCGTTCGCGTCATTTGTGCATATTCCAGTCCATGCGTTCACGTCAGGCACGCGACCGCATCATTACGATTTCTCCATTCCGCGTGGTCGCGTGAGCCATGCGTCCGCGTCGGTCTTTGCTGGTCATCTCTTTGATTTCTTCTTTTTCTCTGCAGAAACTTCATCAAATCCCTCCGAATGCTACCTAAAATAAATAAAATTGCACAAAACTCAAAATAGCATCCATAGTGGCTAAAATATAATTAAGTCTAAATTAAACTCAACAATTTAGATGCAAATTCACTAGGAAAAGATAGATAAGATGCTCACGTATCACAACACCAAACTTAAACTGTTGCTTGTCCTCAAGCAACCAAAACTAATATAAGCTTATGATGTGAATCTGCATGAGAATGAGAGTTCGATTAAGCTCATGTCTCTTTTTATAGTGGGGTTTATAACTGTAATCCTGAATAGGTTTGGCATCTCACTCTCCTTTGAATCAAGAATGTTATTGTCATTCAGAATTAGAATTCGGATGATATTATGAATTCTGTGATCTTTACATTTCAGTTTAATCTTTCAAACACAACAACATTTACTTTAATTTATTTTTCTTTGGTGCTTTGCACCTTGAGCCTAGCCGTGACTTTAAATGCTTTGTCTCAAGAGTTACTTGACACAGAAACACCACAAGCACTTAACTGGGGAACTCTCTTTGAGTTCTGATTTTTCTTTTAATTACTCCCAAGACAGTGGTGCTCAAAGCCTTTGGCATACTCTGTTAAATATAATTGATCTCGACTCTAAGTGTTCTGTCTCAAGGATTACTTGACACAATCACACCACAAGCATATGACTAGGAAAACAACTCTTTGAGCTTTTAATCATGTCTGACCTCCCTAGTCATTGATGCTCAGAGCCTTGGACCTTGTTTTTATTTTATTTTAGTTTCTTTTTTTTTTTGCTGTTTCATTTGCTTCAAGGATTAAATTTTTATTTATTTCAGAGAAAGCATAATAATTCTCTAAATTCCTGTTCCTTATATATCAACATCCCTTAATTCAAATTCAAATATACACTGTTCATATCATGCATTCAAAAATCACAGAAAATACCACCACATTTAAGTAAATAAGACTATTCTTAAAATTAAACTCAATTTCTCATGCAATACATCACTTCTTTTTCTTTTCTTTTTAGATTCAAGTTCAGTGAGTGGTACATGAAAGATCTTTTTAGCATAAAAAAAAGAAACTAAACTAGTCCTAGGATTCTAACTAATAAAAGATCATGCAATAAACAAAGCAAGATAGCAGAAAATCAGAACATAACATAGAAAAAGAAAGGAGGAATAAAAATGAAAGGAACTCAACCACCTTAGTTATCCTAGTGCTCGCTTTATTCTTCAGGTTGTGCTCCTCCGTGAAGATGATTCACCTCCCTTTTGGTGCCAGAAAACCAATAAGCGCAGCGTCCAACAACACCAAACTTAAAGGTTTGCTTGTCCTCAAGCAAATAAGAACTGAAAATAGAAGAGACAAATATTATGAGGAGAGAAAAATAAAAGGATAAAAGCATAAGAGAGAATTAGGATTGGGAAAGAGAGAGAAAGAAAACTAGGCGGCGCAAGCGACGCGAACGCGTGGGGCACGCGTTCGCGTGATTGCGTTTTAGTTAGTTGACGCGGTCGCGTCGGTCACGCGGTCGCGTGAACCATGTTATGCTTCGGGCACGAGTGCAGCCTCGCGCCTGCACAACTCTCTGTTCGAATTTAAATATTTGCCAATTCTGGGGTGACGCGATCGCGTGGGGCATGCGATCGCGTGAGTGGCTTCAGAAGGGAATGACGCGGACGCGTCAGCGACGCGTTCGCGTGATAGGGATTATGCGTCTAGCACCAAGCCAGCACCACTCCAGCACAATAATTGGTTGTGCACCCTTTTTATGTCGAAAATCAGGGCACGCGGCCGCGTGGGGTGATTTGTGCCACTTGCACGGCTCCAGCCACGCTCCAGCGTGACTCTCTATTCGTTTTTATTTTCTCCCCTCTCCTTGCGACGCGGACGCGTTGCTGATGCGGTTGCGTCGCATGGCATTTTTTTTAGCTTGAGGTGTTCGGTTCTTGAGATAAAATAGCTGCATGATCAGAAAATTAGTAAGAACTCAATAAAAATAAAATAAATGCGAAAACTACTACTACGAAAAACAACTAAGAATGAAAAGAAACGATCATACCACGGTGGGTTGTCTCCCACCAAGCACTTTTAGTTAAAGTCCTTAAGTTGGACATGTGGTGAGCTCCTTGTCATGGTGGCTTATGCTTGTACTGGTCTAGGAATCTCTACCAATGTTTGTAATTCCAATGGCTACCGAGATCCCAAACCAGGCGTATAACGCCTTTGAGCAAATTGAAGCAAATGATAAGGCCCCAAGAGAGTTGATTGTGGGAATGAATTCCAGGGTCCCAAATCTTGCTTTTACGTCCGTCTTCTTGTGGATCACCATTATTTCCACCTGGTGGCAAGCAATCTGAATTCTCAAAGAGACATTCAAACAACCTTCTAGACTCATTTAAGTGAGCTCTACACCAATCCTTGCACTTTGATTTGGAGCATGCAACCATACTGAACCTTGCTTGACATCTCTTGCCACTAACCATCTTCCTCTTACTCTTAATGCCACAAAGAACTCTAAGTTGACCATCCGTCTCTAGTAGCCCATATTCAAGTGGGAATGTAAGGATTAAGGATAGGAATTTTACCCACATAAATGTTGTATTGGATGGTGATGGCTTTGGAAGAGGTCTTGCAAGCTCCACTCCCTTGTGCTCTCCTTTGAATTCTTCTATCTCATTGCAAGCTTCCTCAATTTCCATCTCTTCTTCTTGGTAGCTTTCTTCTAATGCAATCTCTTTTTCATTACTTACCAATGGTATTGGAGGTTGTGCATCTTCCTCTTCTTCTAATTGCTTGCTCATTTGGCTCATTTGCACTTCCAAGTTTCTTATTGAGGCTCTGGTTTCCTGCATAAAACTTTTCAAGATTGCTTCCAAATCATTGTTTTGTTGGGACTGAGAAGACTAAAACTGGTGGTTATTAGAATTATTCTGTTGAAAAACACCCTGAGAACTATGATTAAAATTTTGTGGCCTCTGAGGTTGCTCTCCCCACTCAAAATTTGGGTGTTGGGTGTTGATAGTTGGGACTTGCTTGCCACTCATCTATTGAGTAAGTAGACTTAATTGCTGAGTCATAAGCTTGTTCTGGGCAAGAATAGCATTAAGAGTTTCTACTTCCATAACACTCTTCTTCTGTGAAGTCTCAATATTTGATGGTGGCTCTTGACATGGGTAGAAAGATGATTGTTCTTGGTAGTTGGAACATGGAGCACTGAAGTTTCTTTGGTTTTGGCTTTGCCAACTAAAATTTTGATAGTTCCTCCATCCACCATAGTATGAATCACTACTTGGATGTAAGTAGTAACCCATGTGATCTCTTTCCACTATTTTTCCTTAGCACAAAACACCAAAAAGGATTAAACGCACCATGTGGTAAACAGGAAAGCAAAGAAGACAAAACAGAAATTTTTTTTTTGAGAAAAATTACTACGGGGACACCAAACTTAATTTCAAAAATTACCAAAAATATTAGTGTTATTAAATAAGTTTTTTTTTAGAAAATCAAGTAAAAGAAGAAAAAAAATTTAAAATGAAACAGGGGGTTTCACGTAAATTTTTTTTATAAAAAATAGATTTTAATAAAATTAAAAATAAAATGCCTAATCTAAGCAATCAAATAACTAATAGTTGTTAATCACAGTCAATCCCCGGCAACGGCGCCAAAAACTTGGTGCAGAATTTACAACCCACACTACTAACCGGCAAGTGCACCGGGTCGTACCAAGTAATACCTTACGTGAGTAAGGATCGATCCCACGAGGATTGATGGATCAAGCAACAATGATTGATTGATTGGATTAGTTAGGCAAGCAAAAATTGGTTTTGAGATGTTCAAAAGGTTTAAGTTCGAATTCAGAATATCAAAAGTATAGACAATTAAATAAATTGGGAATAAAATATGGATAAACAGTTAAGGCTTCAGAGTTATCTATTTTTTCGGATTAACTTTTCTTACTAACTATTTTAATTATGTAGGATTTAATTTATGGCAAACTATATGTGACTAGACCCTAATTCCTTAGACCTTCCTAGTCTCCTCTAAAATTCATTAACTGCCAATTCCTTGGTCAATTAATTCCTATTAAAGGGTACATGATCAAATTCCAGTTTGCATGCCACAAAAATTCTAATTACCCAAAGAATAAAAGAATTATATGTCACATATCCCGTTAAATCCAGATAATTAGAATTTAGGAGAATGTGTTTTCAAGCTGTTGTTCAAGTATAGAGCTTTTTCAAATTATACAAGAACTCAAATAGAAAGAGGGTCATACTTCCGTTCTACCCAAATTCATAAGATAAAGAATGAAAACAATTCTTAAATATAAATCCAAAACATAAATTAAAATAGAAAAAGTAATAAGATCAATCCATACAAATAGACAGAGCTCCTAACCTTAACAGTGGATGTTTAGTTACTCATGGAATGTAGAATGTAAATTTGTATACAATTCCCTAATGGAATCCCTCTAATCTAATGTGATGTGTTGTCCCTAATAGAAGAGAAGTCTCCCTTTTTTATAACTAATCCTAATTAATTTAAAATTTAATATTTTAAATTAAGATAACATCTTTTCCTAAAAGATAAGATTTGAATTTAAATTCGAATTAATTAACAGATTTTCAGTTGATGGATGGGAACCACTTGCTTTGTCCATTCTGCAGCTTCTAATCTGTGTTTTCTGGGCTGGAAAGTGGGTCAAAACAGCCCAGAAATTCTTAACCAGCGTTTTCTGAATTATTGCAGATCGCGCATGTGACTCGTCCGCGTCACCCATGCGTTCGCGTCATTTGTGCATATTCCAGTCCACGCGTTCGCGTCAGGCACGCGATCTCGTCATTACGATTTCTCCATTCTGCGCGGTCACGTGAGCCATGTATCCGCGTCGGTCTTCGCTGGTCATCTCTTTGGTTTCTTCTTTTTCTTTGCAGAAACTTCATCAAATCCCTCCGAATGCTACCTAAAATAAATAAAATTGCACAAAACTCAAAATAGCATCCATAGTGGCTAAAATATAATTAATTCTAAATTAAACTCAACAACTTAGATGCAAATTCACTAGGAAAAGATAGATAAGATGCTCACGCATCATGAGGCACTACGACCTCTAAAATAAAATACATACATATAATAGCAGAAAGAATATAATAAACTAAGAGCCTTGAAAAACAGGTAAAACAAAATAGCAAAATAAAAAAGCACAATGCTCAGAAAATGAGATTACTTGCGTGCTAAGAAACCTAGAGATTATAGGTGTAACTAAGTAAAAAGTGGGGATAGAAGATCAAAAGTACAGAATATCAAGCTCCTAACTCAGCCTGCGAAGCTAAGGATGGCCAAAAAATATTTACATATATATACATATCTTGAAAACCCAAAATACATAACTGAAACCCTAAGTCTCCTTAAACCTCTAAGAGGAACAAAATAAACAAGATGATCGGAGAGAAAGTCAAGTATATATATATAAAGCTGTACATCAAAATAAAACCCATAGACTACTCCTCTTCAGAAGTCCAGATGCCTACCGATAAGCCTCCTGACCTGCATCTGAAAAACAACAACACAGTATGGGGTGAGAACCGGAAGTTTTCAGCATGGTAGAGGTGCCACACACATAATATATAAGGTCTGAGGCAATCCTAGAACGCTGATACTCAGAATATAAAGCTTAAGTACTAAATAGAAACCACAATCGGGTAGGTGTTCTAAGGAAAATCTAAACTCAGCTTGACTTAATCTTAACCCTACCCTGACCACCTTTCCTCCGTTCTTCCGTCTCCAGTGAGTTTGCACAGACATATAAACAAACAATTGTAAGCACAGGTAGGAGACAAGTAGTACAAGTAACAAATATAGCAATTAACAAGGTATATACAGTTAGGCACTCCCAAATAATGCATAGCAAACAAACAAATATAATGCATATGATGTATGCCTGTCCTATGGCTGATCAGGCTCATCTGTCGGTTATCAAGCTAACCCGACAAGTCCGAAACCCTTGGACTGTCCCTCGTCACGCATCCCCATGAGTCTATACATAACTTTTTCTCATTTCATTCTCAAATCATACATTCATATATAACTTTACTCAATGGGGGTTACCATTTCCAGGAATTTATACGTGCCCGGTCACCCTTACGACGTGGGGTCAACAGAGTATCGAATCTCAACTTGGAACATGTGGTGGCAAGCCACGATACTTTACCCAGGAAAATTTGTATCTCAGATAATCATTTCACATTCATTTATTAACATCTCATAATCATTCATTTTAGCTGTAAAATCACTTTATACCTCATATGTTTGCATCTTTATATATAATTTATCATAACCCGGAACAAGTGGGGTGAAATCACAACCCTTGCGTCTACTTGGGGAGCCTCTATACTAACCAACCTGGAGCAAGTGGGGGCGAAATTACAACTCTTGCATCTTCCCAGGAGGTACGTTCTCATATGCGCAGGAGGAACAAAGGAGGGGATCTTAATCTACCACGATCTCGCTGGGGGCAATTTTACAATATCAGGAGGAACAAATAAGGGGATCATCACCTTCCACCATCTCTTGGGGTCGCACTTTCAAGAAAGAGTGCTCAAATGCAACATTTATTCCTTTCATTAGCCAGTTTCATAATCGATATAGTACATATTTATACATATATATAAGCACCCTACCTTCTCGTACCTAAACCATCACTTTTAGCCTTTATTTCATTCCCAAGTTACCACCTATTCCTAGCATCATCTTATTACTAGGCTTATTATCATATTTTATAACTGAAAGAATGAAAATAGAGGTTTAGAAGTTTGAAATTCCATTTAAAAACACAAAATTCAGTTTTACAGAAAACAAAGGCCACGCGCATGCGTCGGCCACGTATACGTGTGGGCGTGCAAGTTTGGCCCATGACGCGTAGGCATTGGCTCGTTCACATACGCATGCATGGGAGGCAATAGCCACCACATGCGAATGAGGGTTCCGCGTACGCAAAAGTCTCATGTCACGCGTACGCGTGGGCCACGCGTGTGCATGGGCGTACGTTTTACCAAAAAATTTATTAAGTCTAAAAACTGCAAATTCACCATTTTAAATCCCAAACTTCTGATACGCATAATTTTTTCGTCTTAAAACATTCTTCATCCGTTCTTCGAATGGCATAAATTTCACGGACCCAATTTTCATACAAAATAAGTTTGAAATCATTTGGAGGTCCGGAAGCCAAGTTATGGCTCGCCGAAGCTCGGCCAAAAACTAATTTTCACAAAAACTTCAAAATCTCATTTTCATGAAAACCAAACTCAAATCCCACTTCTTATACATATATCCAGCATAACAATATACCAATTAAAATACCAAAACTTCCAAATCCTACCTCAATCAATTATAATCCTATATACACATTCTCATCCCTAATTTCATTACTTAAATAAACAAGTTTCATCAACAATGCATCACAAAATACATATTCACCCTCATACCTTAGCAAACATCATCAATTCACCATATAGCATTTTATCACCAAGATCAACAAGCAATAACCATCAATCCATTCTCATACTCATTCAACATCCTTCATAAGTTTTATTAGGCATTAAGTACAATCATGCATTCAACCTATCTTATGGTCATCTAGCTTAAGTTTTCACAAAACATTATATATTAAATACGCAAAACCTACACTATACCTTGGCCGATTTCCACGTATTTTTTCCAAGGCACCACCAAAGGCACTAAACACAGCCCCAAAGGTTCAAAGTCACCTAATCATTGTCACCAAACCTCCACCAAGTCTCCAATAATGTATACAATCAAGCTTCAATTTACATATACACAAACCTAATTCACATATATGACACATACATACTCAAAATTCAATACCTAACATACTCAATTAAAGAATTAGCTATGGTTCTGAAATTCTCACCTTATCCAAGTGCCATATAAGTAAGAGTGAATGTTTTGCTCAAACTAATTCGAACCTAAACACCGAAATTTAACAATTTTCAATACCTTTGTTCACAGATTTCGAAACTGAAAGTGAAGAAATTGAGGAAGAAAATGTGGCTTCCTTATCTCACAAGGTTCCAGACTTTGTAGAGCTCGACAACACGAACGCGTGGTCGCAAACGGTGTGGTAATCAAAGCTCCGGATAAAAAATTACATGAATTTGAATAAAATCAAGGGTTTTTGTGAATTTGATTTCCTTCTTCTCCCTTGTGCTGAGCTTCAGCGTTCTTTGCATGCAGAGGAGGGATAAGTGAGCTGAAAAGCTCACTTAAATGAGTGGATTGGTTGGGCCTACGGGTTTAATTCGGACCCGGTTCGATCGGTTCGATTCGTTCGGCTCAATTTTGGGCCAAATTCTTTGAAATTAGTGTCAAAATTTTTGTTTTAAAGAGCTCTATCCTATTTTAATATAATATTAACATTTTTATTTTTTTTAAATTTAATTTATTAACTAATTATTTACTAATTTAGCGAGATTTACAAACAGGCATCCATATCACAACAGATGTTAGTTTTTAGCATTTTTTTAAAAAAACCTAATACCTTGCTGTGACTTTTGTACAAATTAGAAATCCCAACATCCATAATAAAGTATTTTTCTTAATAAATCAAAAAATAATTCTTTCTAAAGGCAAAATTAAACAACATTAAATACTAAAATAGACCTTTATTTTGAGATTGAAAAAAATCATATCGACCACAAATTGATTATAATTTTTTTATAGACATTTGTGTTGTATCTATATTAATTTTAAATAGTAAAACTTTTATAAAAATTATTGTGTACATAAAAAATCAATAATTATATATTTGTTTATATATACATATATTGTTTCACATCTTTTTAATGTATATTTTATATTTTAACATATTTGTTTATAGATTTGATGTTGTTTACAGTGAGGGGGCCGTCGAGGATCTGCTAGAGACGCTAGGGCAGCTCTGCGGGCCTAATACAACTATCTTCTTGGTTGGCGAACTTCAAAATGGTGAAGGATTTGTTCCTTTTAACTTTATTTTTGGATCCTAATCCTCACAAGTATTATGAGTTCTCAGATCTTTTTTTCTTTTCTGGTTTCAGATGTCATTCTTGAGTACTTCCTAGAAGCTGCAATGAACAAATTCAGAATTGGTCGCATCGATAAAAAAAAAATTCCACATATTATCCTGGTGCTACACAAAAAATAATGGCAAAAGCTTCTAAAGAAAAAGACCAAAAGATAAAAGCTAACAGTAAAAGACATAATCATAATTGAAACTTACATATTATATACACATCCAAAGAATGTTAAAAGGCTAAAAATTATTGGGTGTTATTAAATTAATTTTTTTAAAATTTTTTACTTAAAAATTATTTTTAATATAATAAAAAATATTTTTATATTATTATATTCAAACTAATTATTAAATAAAAAAAATTATATAAAATATTCAAACATAAAATTACTTTTATTTTTTTTAAAAGATTGATCTTCTTTCTTGAAAAAAAATATTTTCGTAAAATCTCATCCAAACAAATCCCATATCAACATATAATATTTACATTAAGAAATTACCAGGGAATTATATAATTTTTTTTAAGAGTAAAGTACTAAATTATTCTATTTTGGTCCTTATGGTTTAAAGTGTCCAATTTAAATTCAAAAAAGTTTTTTTTAATTTCAATGTAGTCCCGCGGTCAAAGTTAAATAATTAACGAAATGTCCTACATAACAGCAAGGTCGATAATATGGAGAATAAGTACAAGTTCCAAAGATACAAAATCAAATGTGAATATATCAATACATTTATTTATTATTTTCTTTAACTATATAGAAAATATTTTATTTAAATTATAAGAAGAATGATAAATAAATTTATTGATGCATCCACAATTGATTTTGTACCTCTGGAGTTTGTACTTGTTCTCCAGATTATCGAGATCTTGTTCTTGTATTGCTGTCATATAAGATATTTCGTTAATTATTTAATTTTGACATCACAGTAGGACTACATTAAAACTAAATAAAACTTTTTTGGAATTCAAATAGGACACTTTAAATTTTAAAGGCTAAAACAGGATTATGCCCAAATATAAGAGATCAATTTAATATTTTACTCCTTTTTTAAATAAATATTTTATTTATGAATATAAATAATTCGAATACAACTTATTTTTTTTATATTACTTATTTCGTTTATAGTCTAAATAATTTGATTGTGAATATATCTCATTTATATTATAAACTAAATAAAACATATAATTTAAACACGTAAGACAGGCTCGTGATACGTAGGAAATTACATGCTAAACGTATCTTGATACATGTAAAAAAAAAAATTGGACACATAATATGTTGGAGATAATTGGACACATAATATGTTGGAGATAATTGTATATGTCTAACAAAATACTATCATGAATTATCATTATTATTATTTCTTTGTATAAAAATAAGCTTTCATAATTTATGATAATATTTTTAATTAAAATTAGAAACGAATAATTACAATAGAGATATTGTAACACCCATATTTTTAAAAATTAAATAATTAGTTATTTATAAATTATTATGTTTGTTGAGATTTTATTTAAAAAAAATTACTTTATTAAAGATAATTAAATAAAAAATTATAATTAATAAAATTTAATTGTGGCCGAAGGCCATTATCCTACATATATGCCATTACATATATATTCAGTATGTATATACATATTAAAGCAAGAAAGAAAGCAAGCCAAGGTGGCTTGTATACATATATGACACATGTTTCTTTTATCTATAACTATGAGACCTAACAATTTTTTATTGTACTTATCATCACCACCTAATCTTCATTTTCCTCTCTTGAAATCGAACCAAACGTGAAAGAAAAGAAAGCAAGAGTGACCGAGAGTGAAGGAGAGAAACCGTGGAAACTCCATGTCTCTAACTCCAATTTCTTGTGATTCATAACTCTAATAAAAAATTTAATTCAGTAAAAGTGTTTGTATTCTCCTCCTCTATATGTTGATGTCACTTTTGTTCGGTAGAAGTTGAGGTGATGTAGTTCTACTTTTCCTTGAATTTGGCCAATTAAAATTTTAGAAGATACAGACGATTTCTCATGTTTTCTTCTTCAGCAATTCGGTCAAAAAATTTTTTAAAACTTCCGTTGTTTTAATTTCATACGAAGGTAGAGAATTTCATTTTAAAATTAATAGTTTTTAATTTAAAAATGTTCAAAAGTATAGTAAATAATTGCAAATATATTAGTAATTATAATATTATTAAGATTAGATTTCTTTGCTGTGAATGATTGGCTGTGATTTTGCTTGATTTTGGTAATTAATTTGATTGATTATAAATTGAGTACTGATTTAGATTGAGACAAATTAAGAAATGATGGAAGTAAGGGAGTCGTAAGCGTGGTGAAGTCGAGTCTTAAGGGGAGGTTCTGTCTGAGTTTTTGTAAAAATAAATGAAAAGGTGGTTTTGGTTAATAATTAATGTGAAAAGAACATGGTCAAAAGGTTTTGAATGAATGTGCGAATTTCTCCTTTGGTTTTAATAGCAAAAGATTTGAAAGAGAGCTGAATTTTATTGAAATAGAAAGAGGCGTAGCTTTAAAAAAAGATATGATTATTGAAAACTTATTTAATATTTTAAACGGCATGATTATTGAAAATGATTTGTTACTTGGGAATGTTTTGAAAAGGGTTTGAAAGGGGGTTAGGTTAGGACCCTTGTAGGGTGACAAAGCTCGAATTTCAGAGAAAATGCTACAGAAATTTTTACAAAACTTCGGGACTTTGCTTAAAGCATTATTTAAAAGAAAACTGGATTTAGGGTTCAAAATAGTTGATTTTCAAGTTATCAAGAAAAGTATTATGTTTTAAGTTTAATCTATTGAGAAAAGATTTTTGTTTTAAGTTATAATTTGAGTTCGATTTATTAAGAAAAAGAGTTTTTATTAAACGTTATGAAGTTTGATTATTTAGGAACTAATCGATTTAAGATTATAATAGATGAGTGAATAGGTGGTAGTGTGGAGATGTAATTGATTGTTTGGTGATGTGGAGGTATGTGTAACTAAGCGGTGATGCGGAGGTGTGGGTATGTAATTGGTGATGTGGAGGCTTAATAAAAAGAAAGTAAATGAGAACTAATGAAGGAAATAGATTCTTAAGAGGAAAAAAATGAGAAAGAATGAATAAGATAGATACTTGAAAAGTGTATGTTAAATAGGTCTTGTGCCAAAGTGCTAATGCAGAAGTGCCCGCTTAACTGATAGCCTAAGGTTACTAAAGCGAGAATGTCTGCCTAACTGATAGCCTATGGTTGCTAATGCGAAAGTGCCTGCCTAACTGATAGCCTAAGGTTGCTAATGCGGGAAGGTTCGCCTAACTGATAGTCTGTTCTTACCGTGATGCCAAGATATCCTAACTGACATGGGTTCGCCCATGATGATAATTGTGCCTGACTGACACAGTAAAGGAACCATATTCGGGGTTCGCTCCGAGTAACGTCAGGTTGCGGGTAGACAACAAACGCGTGAGCTCATGGCCTGCTTATGACAGACATGCATCATATTGATTGCGTATTTGTATTTGATTGTAGTTGTTTATCTTGTTTATTTGTGATTGTGCTGTTGTCTTGGTGTCTTGCTTGTGTACTTGACTGGACACTTTACTTGTGCTGTAGACTTCATAATGTGGTAGGGGCTGATGTTTGTGGATTGGGTTTAGGTATATTATTTGCGATGCTGGCTTATTTAGATATTGCGACAATTGAGGAATATTGTTTATGGATGAGGAATTGTTATTGTGACAGAGTTTTTGTTTAAGTAATGTGGTTTAAGGAAAGGGGTTTACCCGACTTTAGGTAACGCTTAGGAAGGATTTCAAGGGTTTAATAAAGAAAACTGTTTTTGGGTTATGAGTTAACTATTTGTATATTATTCTGTATATTTTTACGGCATTTGTTATCGTTACTGAGAACATACGAGGACGACGTTCTCATCCCCTACAGATCTTCTGTTTCAGGAACAGGTTCAGGAACCCTTGACGCGGAGCCGCGACTAAACTACCAAGTTTTGCGTACATATGTATTTGCATTTTCCATGTTTGACTTATACTTAGATTTTATTTTTTCCTCGTCCTTGGTATTTTAAAGTGTTGTATTTTTACAGAGGGGTAGGTTTATATTTGAGTATTGCATGAATAGTTATTATGTATCAATAGTAATTATGTGAGTATATGTTTATCAGACATAGTTGAGCTTGAGTTATATATCAAAATAAAAGGAATTTCGTTTTTCTTAAAAACTACCAACAAATTAACGTGTAGAACTCAATATTAAATAAATATAATTAGTAAATAAGGAAAACAGGTTAGTAACGCCCTACTTTTGGTACGATCATGACGTGCTAAAAGTTAGTAACTATCATAGTAATTGACAATATATTTATTATACTTTGATTTCGGGCACCTAATACCCTATTGTGCTAATTGAATTGATATTTGGTATGATTTAAATACTTGTAGAATTAATAATTAGTCAATATAAAATTCATCAACTTTGATGATGAGTTCAAGCTCTACGATTATAATGAATGAATTAAAGGAGTTTGAATGAATAAAGAAATGAGTTTTTTAGGTCATTCATAATTCATTATAATAGTAACAAGCAAAGTTAGAATTTGACAATCATATCGTACTCTAAAAGTTAGCCAAGAGTTGAAAAGATGGAAGAAATTATATTTTTTTGTTCTTCTTGGGTTCTTAGTAAAAATATTAGGGTTAAGTACAATTTTAGTCCATAAGGTTTATATTGAAAATATTAGGACATTAGTGATTCATAATATTAGAATTTTTTTGACTTGTGACTATCATAGTAATTGACAATATATTTATTATACTTTGATTTTGGATATCTAATACTCTACTGTGCCAATTGAATGGATATTGGGTATGATTTAAATACTTGTAGAGTTAATGATTAGTCAATATGAAATCCATCAACTTTAATGATGAGTTCGTGCTCTATGATTATAATGAATGAATTAAACAATGCCTTGGTCACGGAGTTTGAATGAATAAAGAAATGAGTTTCTTAGGTTATTCATAATTCATTATAATAATGGTAACAAGCTAAGTTAGAATTTGACAATCAAACCGTACTCTAAAAGTTAGCCAAGAGCTGAAAAGATGGAAGGAATTATATTTTTTTGTTCTTCTTGGGTTCTTAGTAAAAATATTAGGGTTAAGTACGATTTTGGTCCCTAAGGTTTATGCCAAAAATTTTATTCGTCTCCAACCTTTTTTACATACAAAATCATTCATAAGGTTCATCTTGATTTTAAAATCGTCCTTTCTCTAATTTTCGGACAAAATTATCCTTCTCCAATTTACACATACTGACTCCCACTCTCTCAGATCCACCATTATTGAATAAGGATTACCAAGTTCTCATACGCAGCAACACCAATTTCCACATATACTCCAAGAATTCAAGAATCAGCAACACCGGTTTCTCACACAAATTTCACAATTTCTTAGAGACCAAACTAGAAAGAGATAGGAATGAACGAAGAGAATCAGCAACAACAAGAATGAAAAGCTAACAGAGATTGAAGAAGAAAAATCAGTAACAAGGAACATAAAAAATCATTGCCAGATACTAAGAAAATTATGCGACAAGAGACCGAAGAACAGAGCTTGAGGGAGCACGAATAGGGGGCGACCACTGCAATGAGAAGAGGATGACTTAGACCACCGCGAGCATCTGTGCCTACCCGCATCACTGCCGCCTGCATCTGTGCACGCCCGAGTTGCTGCCGCCTGCATCTTTGCCTGCTCGCATCACTACCGTCTGCATCTTTTCCGGCCCGTGTCGCTGCTGTCTACGTCTCTGTCCTCCTATGCTTCGCATGCGTCTCTTCTAGCCCAGGTCGCTGCCTCCAGCGTGTATTCCCACCCGTGTCGCTGCCGCCAGCATCTCTGCCTCTCTGTTCTCCTTTTGTTCCAGTGAAAGGGAAAGATGAGGGATTGAAATAAATTGGGAAAGAAGGGTATTTTTTTCCAAAAGGGCAATTTTAAAACCAAAATGAACTTTTGGAACGATTTTGTATGCAAAAAAATGTTGGGGATGAATAAAATTTTTTGCCTATTATTAGACCATTTGGCCAGTACTCTCAAGAGTACTCCACAGACAAACAAGCCCAAATAAGATGATCAACAACTTTATATTTTTCTTTTATTATATTACATGTTTATTTTGCCTTCCTTTATTATTCTGGATGTATGAGTCAATTTTTATTCTTTATTCTGTTAGCATCTTATTATCATATTCTACAAATTAGAAAGATTTGATAGATATGATTATATTTACGATGAGCTTGTAAAAGCTGTATATATTACAGCAGCATACAGCAGAATAAATCAAGAGAAAAGCATTATACAATTTTTATTATTCTCTTCTCCTTACTGCCTAGAATTTAGTATGGTATCAGAGCTTTAAAGCTCCGCTATATCCATCCATGTGAAGACCACAAATCCAAACGGAACACTTTCTTCTCATTCTCCTTCTTCTTCCTCTGTCATACAAACGATGAATGATAATGATTTAAACCCCTCTCAAAATCCTGCTAGCCCCTTCTATATACACCCAAGTGAGAACCCAACATCAATTCTTGTTTCCCCTGTACTCACAGGAAACAACTACCATTCCTGGTGTCGTTCCTTTTCTATGGCCATAATTTCTAAAAACAAATATGGCTTCTTGACAGGCTCAATCCCTTGTCCTTCACTTGATGACCCTGTTTATCCTGCCAGGGAAAGGTGTAAAAATTTAGTCCTTTCCTGGCTATTTCATTCCCTTTCACTTCCTATTATCCAAAGTGTCATCTATCTGTCTACTGCTTCTTCTCTTTGGGAAGATCTTCGAGATCGCTTCTCACAGTCAGATCTATTGCGCATTGCTGAATTGCAGTAGGAAATTTATGCAGTCAAACAAGGTTCACTCTCTGTCACTTACTTTTTCATTGCCCTAAAGACTCTATGGGAAGAGATAGAAAATTCACGCCATCTCCCTCTCTGTACATGCCCTGCAAAGACTTACCGTAACCAAGACTTCATCATCCGATTCTTGAAGGGACTTGATGAACGTTTTTCAGTGGTAAGATCCCAATTGCTTCTCCTTGATCCTCTGCCTCAGTCAATTGAGTTTTTGCCATGGTAATTCAGTAGGAAAGACAATTACAAGCAGCTTCTGGAATTCTGGATGAACAACGAACTATTGCTGCCGCCATTGAAGGTCAACAACCAGGACATGGTCGCGGACGCGGCTCTGGTTTCTCCAGCAAAGGACGCGGCGGGAATTCCTCCAAGTAGTGTACTCACTGCAGCAGAACAGGACATACGGTGGACGTGTGCTATGGAAAGCACAGGTATCCACCTGGACACCTGCGATACCCTAGACGACCGCGTGCTGGTGATCACGTTGCTCCCTCCATCAACAGCGCCGCTTCCTCCGTTGCTAACCCTACTCTGTTCTCCAGCGGCGCCGCACCATCATTCTCTTCATACAGCCTGGTTCAAGAAAAACAAGCTATTAGGGCACCAACTGAACCAGTTCTTGGACTGACCCAAGCCCAGCATGCAGCCTTAATGAGATTTCTGAAAAGGGTCGAGGCCCACAATTCAGTTTCTAAGGATGAGATCAAACCCTTCAGTTCCTCTTCTTCTCAATCTCGAATTGGGCTTCTCCCCAGTTCAAATTTGGGTAGCCATATTTTATGTTCTTCTCATACTTTTTCAATTTTAAATTCTGCATCACACTGTTTTTAATAGTGCATGAATATTAGATTCAGGTGCCACTGATCATATTGCTTCCAATTTTTCTTATTTTATTTCATACATAAAAATTATGCCAATAGTTGTCCATATGCCCAATGGTTCCAAAGCTATAGCGTCTTTTAAGGGTGTAGTTCAATTTTCATCCTCTTTAATTCTTTTTGACGTACTTTATTTGCCTCAATTTCATTTTAATTTAATTTCCATCTCAAAACTTACTTCTAAACTTTCTTATGATGTCACTTTCTCACAATTTTCATGTATTGTGCAGGAACCGAACAGCTTGAGGATGATTGATTTGGGTAGTTTAAAAGAAGGATTATATGTTCTTAAGCAAGCTTTCCACAACATAAGTTCATCACCTTCCTCCATTAATTCTACATATATTACACCCATCACATTTTTAAACTTATGGCATTTTAGATTATGTCATCTTTCTGGACAACGACTTAATGCCTTGCATAAACAATATCCCTTTATTTCTTTGCATCATGATGAACCTGGTGATGTATGCCATTTTTCTAAGCAACGAAAACTTCCTTTTTCTCTTAGTAATAATAAAGCGAGCATGAAATTTGAATTATTACATATGGATATATGGGGACCTTTTCGTCAAAATTTAATTCATAATCACAAATATTTTTTAACCATAGTTGACAATTTTAGCCGCTTTACTTGGATTATCTTGTTAAAATCAAAAAGTGAGGTATCTCAACATATCAAAAATTTCATTGCTTTGGTTGAAACACATTTTAACTCTAAGATTAAATTTATTCGATCAGATAATGGTCCAGAATTTCTTTTGACATTCTTTTATTTTTCAAAAGGCATTATTCATCAACGAAGTTGCGTTGAGACTCCCCAACAAAATGGGAGAGTCGAACGTAAGCATCAACACATTTTGAATGTTGCTCGTGCTCTCATGTTTCAATCAAATTTGCCTATTACTTTTTGGTCTTATGCTATTAACCATGCAGTTTATTTGATAAATAGAGTTCCATCTACCATTCTTAATTTTAAAACCCCTTTTGAAATTCTATTTCATAAACAACCCGATTACAATGAACTCAAAGTTTTTGGCTGTTTATGCTTTGTTTCAACTATTTTGAGTCATCGCTCTAAATTTGATTCAAGAGCACAAAAGGGTATTTTTCTTGGTTATCAAAGTGGTTTTAAAGGATATATTGTTTATCTTTTTGAACATAAGAAAATTATAATTCCCAGAAATGTGATCTTTTATGAGCTTATTTTTCTCTTAGCCAAAAATAAGCAACAGCCCACACAAAATGATCCCATTCTTATCCCACATCAAAATAATCCAAGCCCAAATAACATCAATAATTCAAAAACACCCTCCATTCCTATTGGACCCATTCCTTTACCCAATGATCCACCCCATACTTCAAGCCCACTGCACAACAATAATTCCCAACCCCCTCTTCTGGAAGCACCGAACCCCCTCTCTCTCCTAATTCCCCTTCGTCTTCTTCCTCCCAATCCCTTTTACCCTGTTCCCCCAACTCTTCTTCCAATGTGACTTCTCACCCATCCTCTCCTCAATCACATACATCCCCTCACTCCATTGAGCCAATTGAACCTGGACCAATCACTGTTCCTCCCTCTACCCGACATAGCCACCGTCATATCTGGCCTCGCGCTCGTCTCTCTGATTATATCTGTAATACTTGTTTTAATCCCCAAATTTATTCATCCTCACGCTCAAGGTATCCTCTATCTTTAGTTTTCTCTTTTGCTTCTTTTTCTATCTCACATACCAAGTTTCTCTCATCCTTATACTCTGACTGTGAACCAAAGACTTTTCAGGATGCTGTTAAGGTTCATCACTGGCAGCATGCCATGACAGAGGAAATTACTGCACTTGAGCTGAACAAGACTTGGGTTCTAGTTGAATGCCCTCCCACCGTAAAACCCATTGGATGTAAGTGGGTTTACAAGATCAAATGCCAGCCTGATGGTAGTATTGACCGCTGCAAGGCTCGCTTGGTAACCAAGGGTTTCACACAGACAGAAGGAGTAGATTTTCTTGAAACATTCTCACTAGTAGTGAAACCTGCAATTATCAGAATCGTTCTTGCTTTGGCTTCGATTAAGGGTTGGCCAATCCAGTAGCTTGATGTTAACAACGCTTTCTTTCATGGCGATTTGACGGAAACTATCTATATGGCTTTACCTCCTGGCCTCAAATCTTCTCAGCCAAATCAATGTTGCAGACTGCTCAAATCATTATATGGATTGAGTCAATCTAGTAGAATGTGGTACGAGAAACTCTCCCTTCTTCTTGTTTCTTATGGATATCAGCAGACGATTTATGATTATAGTTTGTTTTTCAAAATTCTGGGCACTGACATTTGCGTCATACTGGTCTACGTTGATGATATTGTGATTACGGAAAGTTCTTCTTCTGAGATAACAGCAATAAAGGAACTTTTGAACTCTAAATTTAAAATTAAAGACCTTGGTACCTTGAAGTATTTTTTAGGTATGAGGTAGCTCATTCTTCTCGGGGAAACTCTCTCTCTCACAGAACAAATACTGCTTGGACCTTTTGAATGATTCTGGACTTTTGGGTGCAAAATCCACACCTATTCCTATGGATAGTACCACTAGACTTCATCAAGATGATAGTCCTCCTTTGTCTGATCCATTTATTTATCGGCATCTTGTGGGTCGATTGATTTACCTAACCACAACTCGTCCGGATATCACCTACGTCACCCAACAGCTTAGCCAATTCATGGCCACCCCTACTCAAGTTCACTATGCAGCAGCTCTTCGAGTACTTCGATATCTGAAAAATAATCCAGGCAGAGGTCTTTTCTTTCCCAGATCTTCTAGTCTTCAGATATATGGCTTCAGCGATTCTGATTGGGCAGGTTGCCCAGATACCCGTCATTCATTAACTGGTTATCGTTTCTTTTTGGGAGATTCTTTAATCTCTTGGAGGACTAAGAAGCAAACTACTGTTGCTAGATCTTCAACGGAAGCTGAGTATTGAGCCTTGGCTAACACTACATGCGAGCTTTTATGGATCTTGAATTTGTTGCAGTTTCTTCGTGTGTCTTGTGATCGTCCACCTGTTCTGTTTTGTGATAATCAAAGCGCCTGACACATTGCTGTCAATCTTGTGTTCCATGAGAGAACTAAGCACTTGGAGGTGGATTGTCATCTGGTTCGCCAAAAGGCTCAAGCTGGCGTAATGAAGTTACTTCCAGTCCCATCTTTGCGCCAATTGACAGATATATTTACCAAGCTTCTCCCAACACATTCCTTTCGTACCAATTTATCCAAGTTGGGGATTCTTGACGTATATCATCCTCCAATTTGCGGGGGCATATTAGACCATTTGGCCAGTTCTCCCAAGAGTACTCCATAGACAAACAAGCCCAAATAAGATGTTCAACAATTCTATATTTTTCTTTTATTATATTACATGTTTATTTTGCCTTTCTTTATTATTCTGAAATGTGTGAGTCAATTTTTATTCTTTGTTCTGTTAACATCTTATTAGCATATTCTACAAATTAGAAAGATTTGATAAATATGATTATATTTATGATGAGCTTGTAAAAGCTGTATATATTACAGCAGCATACAGCATAATAAATCAAGAGAAAAGCATTATACAATTTTTATTCTTCTCTTTTCCTTACTGCCCAGAATTCAGTACCTATACCTTAGGGAGTAAAATCGTACTTAACCCAAAATATTATTAGTTCACACTATTGGATCGTCAAGAAGTGTTGCTAGACGCCAGCCTTGATTAATAAATTTAATATGACTTATTTGCTATCCACTTAGTATTGAACCTATGAAGTCACACAGTAACGAGTGTTCTAATCCTTGGTAAAGAATTATTTAATTAATATTTTAATTTGTTCAAATAAATAATTATATTAATTCAAATAAAATATTATTATATTCTTTACTAGCACCATGAATATAATAATATGATAATTGAGAATATTAAATAATTAATTATTTATTCTATGATGAGTTTTAAATATGGATAAGATACTAAATGTTTTAATTCAGTTATCAATCTCATATTATACATATGTATATGGTAAAGAAAACACAACAAATTTTTCTTTACCTCCACATACACAAAATAGTCTAATTCTTGGTGAAGAATTTCTGGTGCAAGGAGTTGTAAGAGGTTTCTCAATTAAAAATTCATTGGTTAAGGAGTTGACAACAAGGATCAATCGCGGTGTAGATATATAGTGCCTTCGTACTATCGAATGAGAAAGTCTTATTCACTAGCGTACTCAAGTATTGGCATCTAACCTGTCTTATTTCGATAAAATTTTAAGTACAAAATAGATCAATAGAATTACTTTATTACTTCCGTTGTGTGTTATGAACACTTTGTAATCATACAGTTTAAATGTGATACGACCATAATCAAATCGTTTACATTGTAAACGAGATAGAGTACGACAAATTCAAATAAACTATATAAGAACCTGCAAGTGTTAGCATTCCTCAATATAATTGAAGCAAATCATGGGAACCAATGCCATCTTTGTCTGGATCTCCATGTCATCTTTCAGCCAGTCTGGTGACATGGCCTGCAAATCTGAGTCATCATATGACGTCCATCGGAACTGTAAAATGTACAAAAAAATTTTAATCATGAAACATTATACAAATAACTTTATTCGTTTAATATGAAATAAAAGAAAACTTTCTAACCTCATCGAGCGTCAACTAATCCAACCAAAGACGTTAGCGAAGGAGTCTTCCCTCAAAGTGGTCTCTACTCTGTTGGGCCACACTTATCAACCTACCGCCATGTGCAACAATAACAAGTTATATATGACTCTATGCGAAAATAATATTAACTATTAAGAAAGATGACATGAGAAGCTAATAAATGTATACCTCATGGCCAACGAAAAGGTCAATGTCTGCCTATCAGATGGGCACCATGTCGGAAAATGATGGTATATCCATGACATCAGTAAAGGCATGCATCTTGCAATGTCTGTCATGGATCGATGTGCTGCAGAGCATAATGAGTGATATGTCCATGCAAACACAGCAGATTCCCAAGATAAACGGCGATACTGATCAAAGTCAGCCAACAAGAGAAGGCACCCAATGTCCACCTGATTGTTCGACTTATCTATCATCAGGTAATCCCTATCAATAGAGGATGTAACACCTCGTGTACTGACGAAAAATAGCCGGATTTGCCTCAACTAGAATATGCTGCACTCTCTCCCTAAGTCATGTCATTTTAATCGAAAACGACTCATTCTTTTGCTCCTCCTGTTGAGTATGAGGAGACCTAGCATCGAGAAGCTCCTCTACCCAATCCCACGTGGAGTGTTGGTACCATGTCTAAAACTCCCTAAAGCAATCACCCACTGCCTCTCCATTGGTGCGCAACCTAAAGGTGGTACGTCACATCTTGCAAGTTGATGGTCCACTTACCCCAAGGCAGGTGAAAAGTGTGGGTCTCCAGACACCAACACCCCACGAATACAGAAATCAGGGTGTTGTCAAATACAAAGTCTTTGAGCTGCACTGTGTCGCCAAAGCTAGCCTCCTTAAATAAGAGAGAATAGCGTTCGATGATACAAGGGTATGGCTAACTCGCTTAGGAAGTAGGAGGCGAGACATCTGTTAAAATAAAAATAAATTAATTAGTAATATTTAAAAAATAAATTTTTTTATATAATAAATTTACAATATAATAATATTAACAATAACATCTACATTAAAATGACATTTATAAAGTTTAATAGCAAATTTAATTCCTAAAGTTTTAAAGTTCAGTAATAGTAAATTTAATTCCTAAAAATAGGTAAAAAGAAGTATAATACTAAACTACAAAATAAATTTCACCCAAATTTAATTCTTAAAATTTACCCTACATATATATTAAAATAAAATTTATTAAAGAATTATTTCAAATGTAGTAAATCCATTATCATTTATTTTTGAAATAAAATTTTTAAAATACTCCTTTAAAAAAATCCTAATATTCAGTAAAACAAATTCCTAAAAATAAATATCAATAACTAACAAAAATTAAACTAGCGCTAAATTAAAATTATGTTCCTAATACAACAGCTATTCTAATCAGCATATTAGAATAAAACCAATCAAATATTTCAATAAAAACTCTAAGAGAGAGAAGAGAAGTAAAAACGTAGTGAAAATAACAAATGACTTCCACTGTAAACGAATCATTTGAACATATCTCATTTACAGAACAAACGAATATTATCAATATATCTGATTTATATGCTCTATGTCTACGTTCACAAGGATATGCATTTTATCTCAAATCTGATTTATACGGTAAACAAAATAAGTAATAGGACAAAATAGGTAAATTGTATTCAACTTACCTATTTTTGTAAATAAAATATTGAGTAAATTACCAATTATGCCCCCGAATTTGTAGAACGCTGACAATAATAACCCTAATTTTTGTTAACGACAATTATACCCTCAAAAATTTAAAAAACGTAACAAATCTGTCCAACCGTAAAGAGAGCCCTTCTCTGTTAAACGGAGCTTGGTAATGTGGCAGATGGAATTCCAACGTGGCATCTGTTAAGGCCTTCAGTCCCGTTTCTTCGTTATCCCTAATTCATGAAATCCTAATTGCCCAATTCCAAGTAAAATGATGAACCCAATTTAGGAGACAACCATGAGACACACGTTGAAGGTGAAGAGGGACAATCTCATCCTGAAGAAGCTGATGGCCGGGGAAGAAAATGCAGACCTTTTCTATGTCTTGATGGAGCATTTTTGAAGGAGTACTGGGCTGATACAGAGGGACTGCCATGTCTCCTTCCACCTTATAAGAGGCCAACAGGAAAGCCTACAAAAAAGAGAGCTCGACATGAATTAGAGAGACAGAGTGGTAGCCATTACAAACTTAAGAGAAGTTGTGGCAAAACAAGTTGTAAATATTGCAAAAAGAAAAATATAAAATCTTTCCATCTTTGTGTATGGTCTCAATCTCAGCACTGGTAAATCTCCCTTTCAAGACTCCACATTCATTGCATACTAGTGTTCCATTCTTGGATGATTCCTCCAGCCCAACAGATTTCTCGTTGGTTTCATCCATCCATTGAAAATAACGGCACCCACTGTTCTTCGTCTGCCCAGCACAGAAGCCATTCATCAAGCTCAATTCTCAATAGGGAAGGGGGACAGATTCACTAGACAATTCATACATACCTTCCATAGAGGACACCTGAGAAACCATCTCCCTGAATTTCTCCTCGTCTTCGACTTCAACGCCACCACTTGAAGACGGCAGAAGCATGTCCTGTCATAGGGCTTGCTTCCGTGTTCTTCGAGCGCTTCAGAGCTACTATTTTCCACTGACTCTGTCCTTCGATTGTTATTGGACATGCCTTTGCTTCCACCATGCATGACAGTAGTTAGGGTTTATCTTTCTGGTGAATTGGAAAAAATGTTCTCTCTCATTTCCATATAAAGGAAAAACGGGACTGAAAGCCTTAACGATGCCAGTTGAAATTCTATCTGCCACATCACCTAACTCCGTTTAACGGAGAAGGACTCTCTTTATGGTTGGGCAGATTTGTTGCGTTTTTAAAATTTTCGAGAATATAATTGTCATTAACAAATATTAGAGTTATTATTGTCAGCGTTTTACAAATTCAAGGGCATAATTAGTAATTTACTCTAAAATATTTAAAATACTTATGTAAAACAAATCCAGCATTACATTATAGAAAGGTAATTTTAAAATTGAAAAACAAAAGATAAACAAAAGAATAAAGTACTGTTTTAATATAATTTCTTGAAACAAAACATTAGGCAAGTTTTGTAATGACTTTTGGAGAGGCTATTGGTTCCCCTCTCTTAGAACTAGTCCATCGGCCCAAAATCTAAATCCTACCAAGAAAGAAAGAATGCTGTGAAAATTATATTAAAATATACTTAAGTTTTTAAAATTTTGTCACGCTATACTCGAACCAGTGAAGTAACATGATTTTATTACATGAAGGGTATAACATTTAAAACTTCCAAGGATGTCCCGGCCAAAATACAAAGCTCCCAAAGATGTATGGAGGTAGCTGTAGCACGACATGAAAGAAAATTTCAGGCTGCCGTAACAAGGGTGCGGTGGAATTGAGGTGCATAGCAGATTAACTTGGCTGACAAACAGCAATTCAGAGTCACGCAGAGATAATTTGGCTGCCATTGAAACACTTCTATAGGCAACTCACAAACTAAACAATGTTCAATGAGTAGGTCAAGATACGTTGAATGGAGTTGTTTTCCCAAAGTTGTGGTTTCCGATAGTTTCCATGAAATTTTAACATGAAATGATCTCATGAATTTATTCATGCTTTTACAAAGATTAACCCTTGTGGTCGGCAGCAGTTATGTGCAACAATAAACCCAGTCCAAAAATTTTGTTCCTGAAGCTACCGGTGCTATCTTTCAATCACACGCCTACTATTTTTAAATTCGCCAAAATCCTTCTCATCCATACCATATTTATTGAACTGTCCTGCGCTACGCCCCCTGTCTTCAAACCTCCGTGAATTTCGGTCACTACCTCGAGACCCTCTACCATTACCAAACGACTTCCCTCTACCATTTCCGTAGGAAGTAGATTTATCAAAATCTTCAAATTTTTTCCAACTACGGTCATTTCCCTGTGAGCCTCTACCATTCCTATAAGAATGTTGGGACGACCCACCATAATCATCCCGGAACTTATTTTGACTGCGACCGCCAGTAGATCCAGACTTCCTGTATTCAGTAAAGCTCCTTTTCCCAGAATCAGGCCTAGTTCCTTTATTTGGTCTGGATGAATCATGTTTATTCCCTTTATTTTTTCTTGATGAATACACATCATCTAAGTCATCATCATCATCAGAGAATAAACCACCAGCACCAACATCATCATCAGAATCAGAACCAAAGCTTAATTTCTTAGTTGGACCTCTGCCCTTTCTTTTCTGGTTGGCACTATAAGAATGGCTAGATTTAAAATTGGAATGAATGGCCCGTTGTTCTGTATCCAAATCAAGCTCATCATCCTCGGAACCAGAGAATGGATCTCTCGATCTCATATTTTTTCTGGAACCTGTTCTGTTACGTGCATGCTTCTTATCATATGTGTCTTCAACATCATCTAAATCCGATGAGCCTTCGACTTCAGAAAAGTGATTTTTAGATGGTTGCACTCTTGTACTACTACTATGAGTTTTGGATTCTAGCTCATAGCTATCTATATCATCGTCATCTTCATCCTCAAAATCATCAAACCCTACTCCGGGTTTAAGAGCACCAGGATTAGCATATTCTTCATCCTGAGACCCTTGCACTCTGTTGTTTTTTCCGAAATCACCTTCCCACCCTCTATAATTTCCTTGTCGAGCAAGATTATCTGAAGGAAAATCTTCATCTATAGCTTTAGCATCTGCATACTCAAAAGCAGCAACATCTGCACCATCTGATTCGTTGTCATCAAAATCAAAATTCCAGGCATTGGAAACCTCTGGCCGGCTGACCTTATTGTTATTGAACCTTGGCTTGGAACTGAGCTTGGTATCTTGCATTTGACTCTCCATAAATTCATCATGTGGCCGTTTGCACTCACAATGAAAACATACCACGTTTCTTCTGTAATTTAAGAAGTTGCACCTGCCAGAGGAAAGAAAAGCCAAACTCTATTTTAACAATATATGCTACATAGGACATATAGGCCTCGCATGATTTTTGTTAAGAAAAATTACACAAGCTATAAATAAAATGTCAAAACAGATGCAATCTGCTGGATTTCTATGCAGTCAATCTTTCCAACACCATCAATATGGTCGCCTCTTTTGTGTGTGTGTGTGTGTGTGTGTGTGTGTGAGAGAGAGAGAGAGAGAGGCTCAAACTTACTGAGGACATTCCCATTCTCCTGGTAATAACTGTCTCTTTGGCCGCTTGGCATCACACTGTAAGCATATAGTATTCTTTGCAAAATTCATGAAATCGCACCTGAGAAGCGTCCAAAAACTTCAGTCAACATTTACAACAGAAAAAAAAAACCTTTGTATGCTTCATGTTATTCCACATAATCACATCCAATTGATTCCTAGTCAAACTCTGATAGATTATATATCTTCAATTATCAAAACGAGAAGCAGAAGTAAACTATATAACCGATCAGCTTTAAGAATTCTGTCTGCAGATACTACAAATCTACTATGCCCAAAAAATGGAGTTCATATGGTTCACAGGGAGTTGGGGAGTATACCAAGCATAAGGAAAACATAAGAATATTTCAAACGGACAATTACCTTGAAACTTCTTGCACTGAGGTGGTAAACTAAGTGTTCACTATTGCAAGAAAATTACAAAGATTAAGATAACTTACTTAGGACATAGCCAATCCCCCTTTTTCATCTCAACGTCATCCCTTCCAACGCGTTTCTTTGGAGGAGGAGGAGGTTGTTTCACTTTTGGAGGAGGCTTTCTAATTATTGGAGGAGGGAGATTTGGATCAATAGGAACAGAGCTCAACTTAACAACCTCATGAAGCAATTTCCGAACCACAGTTTTGACAGACTTCTGCTTTAGAAGTGACTTATTTGTGACTGGTCCATTTACAGGATCAAAACCGAAAGACAGTAGGATCCGCATGACATCAAGAGTCCGTGCATCATCCTCTTTGTTTGTTAGCAGATATGCTCTATCACAGTTGTTTCTCAAACTGCAGGAACTACAGACCTGATATGAATGAATTTATCATAATCATAAATCATGAATATATACAATTTGTATCCATTTAGATGGCAACAAATTAGAATAATCATACTCACATCTCCTTCATCAAGGTGAGCATGCTTCCTTAGAAGTTTTGCAGAGAAAACCACCTTCTTGTCCACATTGGGGCAACCAAAACCAACCAAAACCTGAATATCTTGCCTTGACAAGGACCTGAAATCAATCACTTGTTTCAGCAATTGTGATTCAGAACCAACAACACCCCAGTACTAGTATATTATTTAACAAAACAGAGCACTATTAACTACTACATATAAATTGTGCTAAACAACACCCAACATTCTTGAAAATTGTCACTTCAAAGTCAATTTAATTTCCCAAAAAGCCAACTTCACAGACAAGCACAAACAAACCTCAAGATGTCGAACCGGTCTTTCCCAAAATTGAGGCAAGCGTCATGAACGCTTTTGAAATCCTTGGTGAAATCAATATCCGAATCGTCAGCAACATCGCCCGGGGCATCGAACCCTACATCTTGGACCATTTTATCCTCGTCCTTCCTCCTGTGATCGAAGTAGTTCTGGTGGACCAACGTCTCCATCAATTGGATCCATTCGGGCCAAGGGTGCACCAATTCTACCTCCTTCTTCACCTCCTCCAGATTCGTCGCCGCCACCGCCGGCTCAGCCGCAGCTGCATCCGCGGAATTAGGCTTGTCATCCTTAGCTGATTCTGAGCTGGGAGGAACGGCGTCGTTTAGAGGGGATTGAGGGTTCTTGGATTGGCGCCAGGCTCGAATGCGTTGCAGCGCTTGGTTCTTTTCGGAACGCTCTTTTTCGATGGCGTCGATTTGGTCGAAGACGAAGCTGAGGCGAGCGGAGAGAGTAGAGGGTTTAGGGTTAGGATCTTGGGAGGTTGAAAATGATTTTGTGAAAGTGAGAAGATGAGAGAGTGAAAAAGAAGAGGGTTTAGGGTTTAAGAGGCGTCTGGTTAGTAAAACAGAGAAAGGGCCATAAGCCATTAGAATGGAGTCTGTCTCAGTGTGTGTTGGTTTCAGTTAAGACTTAAAGAGTCCTCACTCACTCTGCAAGGATGCTTAAACCCTACATACATTTTCTTGTTTTACAAACATTTCTTTTTCTGAGGGTAAAAATGGCATTTGCCTTTAATTAATATATTTACAAGATAAAAATGTTTACTGTTTTCATCTCAGTCGTCTTCAACATAGAATCCTTCGGCACAAAACAAGAATTAATGTTATCTTAGTGAATAATTAATGGTTCAGTAGTTATTATTTGGGTTTGTAATAAAAAACAGTTAAATATTTTTGTTTATAATATATTACATAGTACATAACTGAATATAGGTGTGAAATTTTTTAAAAGGGAAGTGAATGTAAGTTAATCTTAGTTGATAATATTTGAATGGTATCTGAACTATATACAGAGACCTTCATCTAATTTTCTTCTTTTATAAGGATCGGTGAATCGAATATCCTCCATAGTACTTTTTTGCCTGAATACATGGATTCCGATTTCTTTTGCAAACGGCTCGACTGGGAACTTTTCTCCTATAAAAAGAAAATGATCACTAGCGGTGCACGAAATCTCTGCATGATTCCATTCGTTTTCTGAAAGTGTCTCACCCAAATCACATTGTATCATCTGTAGATCAAAGAGAAATATCTGTTCCATTTCAGTCCAGAATTCAGGAAAACCTTTCTTGCCATTGATGGTCACGTCGGGGCTTACGAAAACTGTGTCCTTATCCGTCAGGCCAATTGCAAGAAAGAGAGCTATGGCAGGGAACTTGTTGCGAAACCAGAAAGAAATTGATGCTCCCTTGCTGTGGTGCTCAAACCATGCTGGAATTCTTGACCCGGGCAAAGCAAACCTTGTGTTTCCGGCTTCATGCAGTTCCTATTAGTCATAATTCACAAATTTAGAAGCATAAATATAGTCAGGCACAACGTGAATATCAATGATCCCAGCTAAAATCTAAAATAAAATAAGAAGGTAAAAACCTACATACAGTTGCTTTCATGTGAAGTTGATAGTTGAAAATTATTATATGATGACAATTTAGTCAAACATGTCAAATTATCTAACTATTCTCAGCCATCAGCTTCACATGATAGCAGTTGCGCGTGAGTTTTCACCAAATAAGAAACGAAAGGCAACCTGATTCGTTAACATGCTCGTGCATGAGGGAGTCCAGGATTTGCAGCCTATTGCTGAGAAATGTTCCAAATTTGGTGGAATCCCTCTAATTTCCTTAAGATTTGGGCAATAGTCCACACTAAGCTTCCTCAGAAAGTGACATTCTTTGATGCATTCAGGAAGAAATGTGAAATCATTGCCTCGTAGGTCTAGTTCTTTCACATTAGCAAACCATGCAAGACCTAGAGGGAAAAAATCATCCGACAGATTGCAGCGTGAGATACTTAGATATTCTACATTTGAAGACACCATTGAGCTCACTGTTTCTTCACCCTCTATCGATAGCCGGTCGTTCTCAAGTGGTGTGAAAGTCAACATAACCAGTTCAGGCATCATGACAATGGCACTTGGTATCTTACAATATTTATTTTCACTCAAAGTCAACCGCTGCAGCCGAGAAAACTTATGAAACGAAAGTGGCAAAGCTTTTATTCCAGTGTGCTCCAAATGAAGTCCTGTTATCTTTTCCATTTTTTCTAGTATTTCAGGAAAATTCTCAAGACTTGAGCATCCTGAAAGTCTGAGTTCTTCAAGAGAAGGCAAGTTGATGCACGGAAAACTTGTAAGCTTACCGCAACAATAAGCACTCAAACTTTTAAGTTGTTTCAGGAAACCAACTGAATTGTGGACTGAAATTAAATTCTCACAATGCTCAAATGACAACTTTTGTAGATTTGGAAGACCAGATATATCAGGTAGCTGTGTTAAATATTTATTGTTGTCGAAATTCAAAACTTTTAGGGTTGCAAACTTCTGCACAAGAAAAAGAATAGAAAAATCAAGAAACAAGAACCAAATGAATAATCTCAAGTGAATTGATCAACATACAAAATCAGAGAAATGAGTTTGTTACCGTTGCCTTCAATAAGCTAGCCAAATAGAGCGATAAGAAGCAACTATTCGGTAACTTGAATATGGAAAGTTTCTTTGGATGAAAATTAGATGGTAAGCATTCAGAAGGATATCTCCACCATTCCAGAACTCTTAAACTATTTGGAAAATGTCTGGGACCTTCAGAAAAATAACCATTTTTTATAATGAGTGTTTTGAGATTTTTCATCTTCTTGAATGCCTTCCCATCCCATTCTACTTTTTCTTCTTCTTCATCCTCGGTTGAGGGAAAATTCAGATGAATGATTTCTATTTCGCTAGTTCCCTTTCAACACAAAAAACCACGGATTAAAGAAACAACTATGAATTAGTACTAGTGATAAAAGATTGGAAACAATGAAAAACAACCATCCACATCAATCTTACTCACTTGATTGTTTTCCAAAACTTGAACTATATCTTCATGCCACCATAACCTGCTACGTTTCCCAAGCACTTTTGGTGACTCCTGTCGGACAAGTTCTTTACCCATGTGCTCTATCAGGTCATGTAATGTGATCTCACCAAGCTCTTGAATCTTTATGAGAGATTTTTCAACCAAAACACCAATATGATATTTCATACAGGCACCATGATGAGCATGAAGTATATCTTCAACTTCTGCTAATGTATATCCTCTAAAGCAACAAGCAATGTCAAGAAAAACACTCTTCTCTTCTTCCTCCAAAGCATCAAAACTTACTTTAAGTATCTCATGGATGTTCTTATTAGGAATTCTTTCATATTGATTTATTGCAGATTTCCATTCTCCGATACTTTTTCCAAACATGTTGGAACCTATTACTTCTAAAGCCAATGGAAGTCCATGAGCATAAGTCACTGCATGATTCAAAACATCCACATAACTTGGACTGACATCAATGGTTTTAAAAGCCTTCCAACTAAGCAATTCAACAGCATCTGCATAATTTAAACCTTCCAACTCATATGATCTTTCAACCCCATGACATGTGAGCAAATGTGTGTCCCGCGTCGTAATGATGACTCTACTTCCAGGACCAAACCAGTCAGGATTTCCAGCAAGAGCTTGCAATTGCTCCTGTCTGTCGACATCATCCAAAATCAGAAGTATCTTCTTTTGCTGGAGCCTATGCTGTATTATTGAAATTCCTTGTTGAACACTGGTTGATTTAAATTTATTCTCACCTAATAATTCTGAAAGAAGGATATTCTGAAGATGTACCAATCCATGTCTACTTGAACTTTCTCTCACCCTTTGAAGAAAACACAAACCTTCAAAATGATCCGCAATGCAGTTATATACAGCTAGAGCAAGTGTGGTCTTACCTATTCCACCAATTCCATGGATCCCAATCATACGGACTCCATCATTAGATCCAACCTCCAGAAGGGAATTTACTTGCACCACCTTGGACTCCAGTCCAACCGGGTAATCAGCAACCGGCAAAACGCCTCGTCTAATATTTCTTGAGACGACTTCCACAATCTTTCCAATAAACTTGTACTCATATCCATCCCTATTCAACAATCAACATGACACCCTTGTGTTAAGTCATACAAAATCATGACCATGTTGACACATAACATACTCAATAATCAGTAATCACAATTCTAAATTTAACAAGGTGATTGCTGTGGTGTCTAAAAGTCTTTGTCTAACTTAAAAAAATAAAAAATGAGTACTTAATTTTAAAAGTATAAAAATAAATAATCATTAAATATTTAAAATTTGCTATAAAAGATAAGTTAGACAAAAGTTAAGCATAAAAGGATTGGAAACTAAGGTGTATATTTCAACATGAACTTTAAGATGTTGGTTCATTTTTAATATTGAAATAATTGTAAAGACTTTTCAATCAACTAAGTTTACTAAATAGGCCTAGTAGATATGGTATGAGTTTCGCTAGGAAAAAAGAAAAATTTTAAAAATTAATGTCATACTTTTTTAAAGTTTATATTTAAATGTGTTAACATAGTTTAATTACAATGAACATAAATTTATCATAGATAACTATAGAATTTACCATTTAACAATTAGACAAATAAAAAGGAGAGGAGAATACAGAATACATACCCTTGTTTGAAATGCCAACCGGACAAGTTAGCAGCTTGATGAAGAGCATTCCTCCAATTATGCACAATGTCCAAATTATCCTTGAACCTTTCCTCATGCGTAGCGAGAGCTTCACCATAAGCCCCTCTCTGATGCCTCACATCACTGGGATCCACGCCATAGAAAACCGGCAAAACCAACCTACCCTTGGACTTGACACAGTTGATGATGGTGGCAAGTTCATCCAAGCAAAAAGAGGAAGATGCATAGTTTGCAGAGAAGACAAGGGTAGCAATCCTGGATTCTTGGATTGCCTTGAGAAGAGAGGGTGTGATCTCGTGCCCTCTTTGAAGGTCCTGATCGTCTATGAAGGTGCGGATTCCCCTGTGAGAGAGTGCACTGTAGAGATGACCGGTGAAACCATGGCGAGTATCGGTGCCCCTGAAACTGATGAAAACATCATAGGTCCATCCATAGCTGAAGGAAGAAAAGGAACAAGAGAAGCTAGTTGATCCACCACTCATTGTCGAGAACTAGCAGCGTTGTGTGATGCTGATATACAAAGTAAAAACTAGGACAAATTCTTGGCAGTGGAAAGAAGAATAGAAAGTGGATTCATCCTTCAGCAGGGATAGAGACAGGAGTTGGGATTACACGCAGAGAGAAAGTCTAGAGCAACAACTTTTATGTTTTATGGCCGGTATCTAACCATTAAAAGAAAAATGAGTGATTTCTCACTATTAAATATAATATCACATTACTAAAAATGTTATCAACGACTAATTGATAGTTACAAAATAAAAAAATTATTGACTCCTACCATTCTTCTTAAACACATGTTCCAATATATATATATTTACATGTTCCAATATATATATATATATATATATATATAAAAGACAAAAGAGTCACTAAAACAAAAATATAAGAAGATAAAAGATGTAAATTAGAGTAGTGTAGTCCCCGAATTTCTACAAAATAATCCCTCTTTTAAGAAATGTCTTAAGTTCTTCAAATTGAATTCTATACATTTCTAGGGCTCCTAACTCAACTTCATAGTAGAAATGACAAAACTCTCCCAAACATAAAGATCTCTGTAAAAATTGTTCTAAAAAAGAATTTAAAGAGGGAAAATTTTTTCCAAGAATAGAAATGGAGTAAAATT
>NC_029777.3:4848475-4871657 GCF_000817695.3 Arachis duranensis | reverse complement strand
TTATTTTATAATATTAAACTTGTAATTTTGAACAATATTTTATTTGTATATTATAATAATATTTTATAAATTTTTTATTTTTTATTAAAATTTTTATATAAATTAATAATATAAAGAGATAGGAAATGGAATTCTCAAAAAATAGAGTCTCCGAAGAATGGAAATGGGACAATATTTTCCCACCATAAAAATTGGGACAAAGACGAAAAGCAAATCTGGGAGCAGAAAACTGAGAGTAGGGAGGCATTCTCCACCCCCACCCTGCCCCATTGCCATCCCTATTCATGCGTATTGCGAAAGGGGACTTCTAACATTAAGACTTAAAGAGACCAAGTTTTGTAATTATTTTTTTTTCAAAATCTACAATAACTTTAGCTTTAATTTCATACTTTAATTTATCTTTTTTATTGTTTTTTTTATTTTTTATGGTATCCTCCAACTTGAAGTAAAATTTTATAGTGGTTCTCAAGATTCACTCAATTATCCAATTTGATATTTGAAATTTCAATTTTCTCATAGTGATCTTCCACATTTAGCTCTGAATACTATAGTAGTCTCTGAATTTATTTTTTAGCAATGCTAGGGAACCAAAAGGGTATAGCAAAAAACCAGCCAAATACTTTTGGGTGAATCCAAAATTTTTACGAGTTAATATATATGGATATTTCTTCTGCTAAATATCAGAATGTTTCTTTTTCATACTAAATAGATGTTCTTTTATATATTTTTCGAATTTTTTTGTATTGCAAATGTAAATGTCTCTATTTCTTTAAGAATTTCATATTTTTTTAAATTTTATAGATATTTAATTATTTTTGCTAAAATATAATTGAATGTTTCCTTTTTTATATTTTTTTAAATTTTATAGATATTTAATTATTTTTGTTAAAATATAATTGGATGTTTCTTTTGTTAAATATTAGAATTTTTTTCATATTAAATGAATGTTTTTTTACAATTAATACTAACAAATAACAATTCTTTCCCAAATTCATTCTTTCAAGATGTAAACTCCGTACAAATATACCTGCATCATCGTCAAGATCCATATTGTATTTAATGTATTGTATTAAGAAAAACATTGCAAAGCGAAACCTAGGCACGACTTGACTTCGCCATCTAGCAATGTCAAACCAGTAGAGGGAGAAGGGCTTCCTGATAGAACATTGCAAAGGACTCCTCCTACCTTAACTAGACGACCTTCATTTCCGGCTCGAATGAGGCCAGTTGGGCTTGATGTTCCGAATGCAACAAATGATAACGGGAAGTCAGGTACAAATAGAACAGCTCAGGAGCCTGACATTAGCTGTCAGTTGACCAATGGCAATGTACCACATCTTTCTAGACCAGCCGCTAGAGAGCATCAGAAGGCTTTTGGCCGAAACTCCAAAGGAATGCAAACAGACAGCAATAATTCCGCATCATCTTCGGTCTCTATTTAAGGATGTGAAATTTATGATGATGCAACAATTTTTATTGATATGAGAGAAGAAACACTTCCTGATAGCGAGAATGTACTCCACGATGTAGGTGCAAAGGTGCGTGGTTGAGGAGGGAAGAGGAGAAGGTTTTGTCATTGACGAAGTCGAAGGTGGATTTCGTGTTGAAGCGGTTGTCTTGGATGCGTTTGTTGAGGGTGTCATGGAGAGCATGAAAGTCGCCGGTGCTTCCGGCAGCATTGGTGAGAGAGAGAGGTCTGTGCGTGTGATTGTTGGAGGTGGGTAAGTTAATGTGAGAGAGAAGAGGAAGGCTTTTATAGGTTTTAATTAGGTTTATTTAATTAATTTTAAATTTTTTAAATTTTGAATTTAAAAAATTTAAAATTAATTATTAATATAAATTAATGTGATTTTGTTTAGTTTTTGGCTGATAACCTTTTGGTTCTATATACTTTTCCTTTATTTTCGGTGCTGACTAGTCTACAAAGTGCTGATGTGGCTATTTCTTTCCACGCCGGAGGTAATCAAAACAACGTCGTTTTAAGTTGGCGCTCAATATTGGGCAAAACGATGTCATATGGGTTCAGTTTCTTTCAATTGATCAAACACAGAACTCGTTTGCTTTTTGTACTTCCACTATCGTTCTTCTTCTTCTCTTCTTTCTTGTGATTGTTTATATAGCAACAACGCTAGTGAAATTGAACTGGTGGATTAGACTATCTTCTCCTCACCTGGAAGCAAGCATTTGCGACATTATCATATACAGTGAAAGTAACCTTCGTTTTTTTTTAAATGTTGATTATTTCGTATAATAGTTGTGTCGATGGCTTTTGGTATAATGGATTTTTAATGATTTCTTTGTTCATTAGGGTTTGAAAAATTTTATTAGTGAGTTGGGGTTTATCCTCTATTTTTCGGAGGGGTTGGATTGATTATTTGAAAAAAAGGGCTTATAATGAAATCATACAAAGAGACTTACAACTATCACATCAATCCCATTTTTGAGCAACCTTTGTGGGAAAAAACAGATGAATGCAATAGGCTTCATGCTCGAATTAATACTTAAAATGATACCTGAAATTTGACCATCGACTCAATTTAGTCTTCTAATTTTCAGTTGACCCAAATTATATCTTAAAACTTCAAGGCATGACTCAAATTGGCCCCTCCATCCATTTCTGTCACCAGAGAGATGATATGACACGATTAAACAACGTCGTTTTACTCCTTCCTTCTTCTTCTTCCTCCTCCTCAATGTCTGAACCTCCCACCACCCCATTGCTACCACCCTCAATCATACCTTCCCAACCCCACCATCCTCGCCATTATTACCACCACCCTCCTCCTCCTCACCTCCCCTTCATCTACCACCCCATCATCCCCTTTTCCATCTCCCTCTTCCTCCACCTCCTTAACTAGAGAATACCACAAAGAAAAATGGACCATCCAAAAAATCATCAACCTATTGTTGAAGTAGCGGCGAGTTATGGTGGAAGTGGGTTGAAAACTATTGTTGGAGCCATGGCTGCTTGAGGTCACAGAATCAAGTTGTCTCATTTGTTGTTGTATTGATTCTGTGAGAAAAAGGGAAGGAAGGGAGAGGGAGAGGGAGAATTTACTGATCAAATTGAGAAAGAGAAAGAAGAATAGGAGGAGGTGAGGAGGAGGAGGGTGGTGGTGAGATTGAGAAGATATGATTGAGTGTGGTGGTCATGGGGTGGTGAGAGGTTCGGACATTGAGGAGGAGGAAGAAAAAGTGGAGGGAGGAGTAAAATGACGTCGTTTAAATGCAAACGATAAAACGGCGTCATTTTATCGTGCCACGTCATCTCTTCGGTGATGGAAATGGATGGAGGGACCAACTTGAGTTACGCCTAAAGTTTCAGAGTATAATTTGAGTCAATTGAAAATTGGAGGACTAAATTGAATTGAAACTCAAATTTTAGGGGTCATTTCGAGTATTAACTCCTGCGTGCTCCCACCTCCCATCATAGTTTCAGAAAGCTTCGATTAAGAGGAAGAAAAAGAAGAGTAAGAAGAAGAGGAACACAATCTAAAAAATTGGGAATGAATTAGGGTTTTATAATGGAATAGGGACCAAATTGAGTCCAATTGCAATCTTTCCACATCATCTAGCCGTTGGAAATTTTTAGCGTGGCAAGGAATAGCCACATCAGCACTTCGCTAGCTAAGTCAGCACCGAAAATGAACTTAAGGACCAATATGGTGTTCGGAGCTGAATGTGGAGGATCGCTATGAGAAAATTGGAACCTCGAGGACTAAATTGGATAATTGAGTGAATCTCAGAGACCACTATTTACTCATCCAACCTGACAAGTTAATGACTAATTTGTCACATATCAGAACTCTATTTAAAGATTTGTTATTGACTAATAAATTGCTATATGCACAAAACAGGATTTCGGAGCTCCATTTAAAGATCTATCATTAGCTAATAGATTACTACATGCTCAAAATAGGATTTGAATTTTCAACACTTACTTAAACGGACTAATAAACTAATCATTAGACCAACCCAACTTGGTTTAATTTATTGTTATAGTATAAAATATTTATATAATTGTCTAATTATATTCGTTTAATAATTCATGGGATTAATGTAAAAATCAGTTATTTTCGTTAATAAGAATTTATGCGATCATGCTATCATTCACTACGAGCTTGTTGGTGTTAGGTTGCACTAAATAGAACCATTTGGAGGTTGTTTGACTTGTTTCTAGGCAATATATAAAACTTAAGCAAATGACATAACAAAAACATCGACGAATTGTAAAAAGCACATAAATGTACGATTTGATTGTTATTTTATTTTATTTATTTATTTTTTTTTGGAAAGAACTCAACACTCTAGTAGAGGTGGAGCAAGTACAGATAGACAAAGGACATAAATTACAACAACTCCTATGTCATCTCTGACATAGCCATCGACGTGAGTTATTTTATTCTTTCGTGAGCTTTACAAATCCGTGATTACAAAAAGAACAAATGTACATGTTTCTCTTGGGTTTACATGGAATGGACATAGAAACGACCTTTTTAGTTTTTAGAAATTAGAACCATTCTACCGTGCATTTCGGATAGAAGCCTTTCTCTGCAGCGACATCAGTGGCAGCTAATAATTCTTTCTGAACTTTCCGCCTCTCATAGAACACCGTGCATGCAATGGACGTGCACTTCACCCCACTTTCGAGAAGCCTATCACCGCCGCCACAGTGGTGACATATCTATAACAGAATGAAATCCACAGCTATGATCACAACTATAACAAGTAAAACTTATCAAATTTAGAGGACTAATAGAAAGGAGCAAAAATTCAGAGGAACTATAACTACATTGGCGCAGCAGCTTTTCATTTTCAAGCAATTTCTTCCACATGCAAATATGCTATCTCAAAAGGATTACCACAACAGGATGAAAATTTAAAAGAAAAATACTTACAGCAACAAGATGTTGCATCTCTTGCTCCAACTTAGAAGTTTTACTAATCACTGCTGTTGCAGCAGCTGCTTCATTTTTGGAGCATTGACTACACAAACGTGCTGAAGCCTGGACCAACTGCCCACATACTATACAATGTTTCGAGAGATAGTAATAATCAATTCTGGTTCTCTGAAAATTTGAAGAGAACTTATTCTTTATAGATGCTTCCCTTACAGGACGGGGCATCTCTAAAAACCACTGGATCAGGTCAGCGCCAACAAGGCTAAAGACACGCTGCAAGGCTGGTATTATTTGCTTGTTAATGTAATATAAATCATTTATTCTAAATGGAGAATCAATTGCCAAGACTTCTAATGGATCCACAACCATATCAGACAGGCGGGCTCCAGGCTCACCATGGATTACAACATAAGGTATTCTCTCAGCATATCGTGGTTCTGCCCTACGATCAGATCTCATTGCCTTAGTGGCCACAATTGCAGCAGGAGGAAGTGAAGAGATCCTTCCACTGTAGGTACCCAGACGAACCTCCTTTGCAAAGACGAAATCTTTCAGGGAGAATCTTCCAGAAAGTATCCTCTTCCACTGACGTTGCAAGTAACATTTGACCTGCAGGCAGCAAACAAAAAGGTTGTAACCATGGCATTTGCACCGACTTCAGACTACCTAAGACTAAAAATATGGGATAACTGAAAGCGGAGTTCCAACTCATTGATGTCATTATACCTCCAATAAATCCTGATGCTGAAAAAATAATCTCAAAGACTGTTCCATTATCTTTGCAACTGCACCACACGTGTCCCTGCGGATTGTCTCAATACCTTTAGCATCAAAAACAGGTTCGATTTGTTCAGGGCTTTCATAACTGTAGCCAACATATCGCTTCTTTGTCAGGAGGAAACAAGGTTGATAAACTTTCTCCATCTTCAGGGTAACAGGACTAGGATTCATAGCAGTGATAGCAGAAGCAATCTCACTCCCAATTTGGAAAGATTCTTTGATAGTGCGTCCTTTAAGGAGGACAAACATACTGCAGAAAGACAGAAACTTTACCAAACAGTTTTTCTTTTCAGCCCTAATACTTTACTAATCATTTCTTCATAAAGAAATAACAATCACAAATCACCGAGAAATAGACAGGTTCTAAAGACATAAGAATTCACAAATGAAAAAGCTTGATTTCCAATTATGCAGTTACTAACAGAAATCTTTCTTAACATCTGAGGACAATCACAATATAGTGACGCAGGGCCAGAGGGGAATCATGCATAATATATAGTTTTCTATTTCATTGTCATGGGGAATATCTTTGGGAATTTCAGCAGTTATTTTAGATAGTTAAAGAATACTTCTGGTTCTTTTTTCTTGTGTGTGTTTTGGGGGGGGGGAGGTTCGATAAGAAAAGGAAAGAAAGGTGAAAAACCTATGAAGAAAACAATAGGGAAAAAGAGGAGGAAAGAAAAATATATCAGCTCAAAGAGCACCTCATGAACCCAATCCCTTTGCAATGCTAACCCAGAACTCATAAAATGTGATGAGCATAAAGAGCGTAATGAAGCCATGTTTTAGAACTAAAATACTAATAGGATATATATAACTTAAGAATGTTATACTCCCTCCAGTCCCACATAAATGTATAACACTATGTGAACAGTTGATTATCATTTAGGCAAATCTCAAAAGAGGTTATTATGATTAACTCTAATTAGATATACTAGTGGATTAATAGACACTAATCCACTCATTTATTTATTTATTAAATCGTGGTAATAATAATAAATATAAATTGATCAAGATGGTAAGTGCTTTGTTCTCTTAATAAATGATCTTTAGGTACCAATCTTATAAATAACAAAATATCTGTGCACCAAAACCCCTCCCAATCCCCTTTATATATAGTAGATTGTACAGTGATACCTATCAGTATCTCCGTAAATAACTCTAGCATTCCACTTTTCATGTAGATTTACAAATGAGATCGCCCTCTCCAGTGTACTACGGCCACATTGAACAATACTGTCTGCAAGTTCTGCACAAGGCATGCGACCACTAAATCCAGCAGCAGTGTAACCATATGTTACATTGGATATGAGCTTCAATGCCAGCTGCCTTGCATTAAATATCTGAAAGAAAAATTGTACTAATTGGCGATTTCTTCCTCATAATGAATACAGAAGAACCACATCTTTGAATCAGATGTCAGATGCAAATAAATACCCAAAGTAACTTATGAAGGCAAAAATATTTAAAATGCATTCATTTAGAAAATAATCTTTAAATTTCTAAACTTATCTTTCAGAAATTTCCAGATTGAAAATATGATCTTTGTTGTCTTTACTATTATACTAGTAGTATTAAATAAATATACAACTAGGAGTTATTAAATCCAAGTCACAAGATAATACCCGCTGAAGCACTTGCTCTGAGGGAGCCAACTTTTTAATTGCTTGTTTCACCATTATTCTGGTTGACAAGATCTCTTCCAATAAGCGGGGAAGCACACCTCTGCGAACCTGAATTACATTAAGTTATTTCATACTCTATATAAATGAGTTATGCGAAAATGTTTCCATAACAGTTTGTCAAACAAAAGAAGGGGGAGGTGATGGAACAAAACGCTCACATAGTGATCAACTAAACAAGAAGTAATTCCGCAATATTAAGCAATTTACAGTTATATCAAGTAAATGTCATTCATTCAGCTTCATTGATATTAAGTTCAAAACTCCTTCATTTTGCAATGGAATATAAAGGAAACAGGCCACAGTGGTTTAATACACAAAATCTCTAGAAAAAATATAGACGGATTTCCTATAATCAATTAATCATAAGCTAGCCCTATCATTTGCAATTTACAGTTCTGACGAAATCAGGCAGGTTTCTTAATATTAATTAAATCCAGGACTCCAAAAACATGTAAAAGTCAATAGGTCAAGAAAACTGGGTCATGTCTACTCAATAGAAACATAAAGACCGATTGAATCACCTTGGAAGGTACAAACATAACACCATTTGGAGTGAGCAAAATTTGATCTTTCAAATACTGAAGAACATGTTGCTCTGGCGAAAATGAACTGACCCCAAGCGTGTTAGCCTTCGAAGCTACAACTTTGCCAAGACACGTACAAAAGCAAAGGTTGTATGCAATTATCATAGATGGATATAAAGATTGAAAGTCAAATACAACAACAGGATCAGAATAAAATCCTGACTCGGGTTCCATAACTAGAGGCAGGCATTCCATGGCAGGTTGAGAAGCAACCTAAATGAGGCGACAATGAGCAGTCAAGTCCTTGGATTTGAGTAAAGAAACCAGCATTCAATAGAAGACGTGTAAAATGCAACTAGTTTAGTAAATAAGATTTACTAATTAATAGAACATCATCCAACAGAAATTATAGAAAAACAAAAATATACAAAACCAAATAAATGGATACCATAGAAACTACAAACTCACAATTCACATCATTTTAGGAAGGCAAGTGAAATACACAAGTAGAATGAGTAACAACTCAACATTGAAAAAATTAGAAGAAAAGACCTCCAGAATCTGCTCATTTTTACAATAGTCATAAACATTTGACAAGAGGATGGAAAATTTTATACAGACCTGTTGATTTCCAGGTGAGATAGCAAGATAGTTTTGTGTATGGGCCAACCTCAATAACATGGATTCAACCCGATATTGTGAACCACGTGATAGAACAGAAAAAAAGTCTATGCCAAAGACACGAGCAAGTTCTGATGTCCGATTCACCTGCAGCAGAAAAATATATATGACATAAGGAAAAACTACAAACTAGTGAAACCAAAGTCATAAAAATAAAACCTAATTTATTTTTGGAAACTGTAATCCTAACCATAGATTAACAAATATACCAGAATCTGTTTCTGTATCATCATCAATTAGCTTTTATAAAAGAAACTTAAAATTGCAAACATGTTTTGAGATTTCTAGCATGCCCAAACAAGGATAAAAATAAAACTCCTAATAGAATAAAATAGCCAAAAAGAAGTACTCAATCTATCTGCATATAAATATTCACCAAGAACAACCCCATAATGGAGTTAAACTTGTCATGCTACCATACCATATCAAGTTGGTTTAAGATCTCAAGGTTCAGCTTTGTTCTTTCTACAACATATTTGATACACCGATATCTTGCTCGTCCAGGACCACTTGAAAACCATCTTGTCAGCACCTTGTTGTGAAAGAATGGAATTTTCCGCCTCAATACAGCTTCAGCTACAGCTTCAATTGAATATAAGTTCAGCTTAACTTCTCCGCGGATCAGCCGCCATACATTAAGGACAATTCTGCCACCTACATGAACTCCACTTGCATGTGTCCGTCCCCATTCATCCTCAATTATTGAACTTCCTTGTACACAACAATCTATACTAGGAGTATCAGGATCGTCAAATTCCAAGATACCTTTTCCGGAAATTTTCACATCTTCAGAAGCAACCGATGAATCAGATGGAGTTCGTGACAAACTGTTAAGTAATCCTAAACCAAGGCGTGAAGCCCTTTCTGCCAGGAAACCAAGAGAATACCCTTGAATATCCCAGCCCATCAAAATATCAGGGTCAGATGAAGAGACAATATTTATAAACTCCTTTAACAAGTGTTTTTCATCAGAAAAGACCAACACTTTGCAGCCTACTAAGCCATCAAAACTTCTGAAAACAAATGAAGAAACATGATTTTAAAGAAATATAGAATATAATGGAGTATAAAATCTGTCACCTAATACTAAAAATAAAGGAAATGAGTAAAGGATGAAACAAAGTAGACAATATCATACCTCTGACAAGGTTCAAACTTATTATGCAAAAGAACAAGAACTTCAATAATAGAATCACAATCATTCTGAAAACCAAGAGCTACAATGTTGATAGCGTCAAACTGAGGGTCAGGTAAAAGGTCTGCTCTTGATTCAGCAAGGACCTACCGATGTTGATGCAAAAACTAAGTCAGCTAATATGGTTGTTTATCATGCCCATCTCATTTAAAGCATAACCAGTGATTGACCAATTTAATGCTTGTGTATAGGAATAAGTTACGTATCTAAATCTCACTGAATTGTAGGAACAAGTTAATTTGAGATCCGTATACCAAATTAAACTGTTCAGATCAGAATCCAGCATGCAGATTCCAGAGACAACAAAGAACTCTCGACAAAAGTCTACATGACTTTGCATGTATAAAAATTTTAAGAAAAACATTATCCAGGTACCTCTATACTGAGTAATGTCAATTGCTGTCCACATCCAACACTTGAAGGGTCTCGAAAGCCAATTTGACTCAGAGGGGTAGAATTTGATTTCCTCATAGGGCCTGATATCTGTGAATTATCCTGTGAACCATCTGCACTTGCCTTCACTCTTTCTGTTTGTCCTTCATTATTGCATGATGGTTTAACTGGTTTCTTTTCTGCACTACTATCATCATAAAGCTTTGGCTGGAGAGTAGGTCCCGAAGTGTGTTCAGGCACATCCTTGGCCTCTACTTCAGTTTCTTGACTTGTGTGATCTGAAATATGCCCAAGTCAAGCATAAATTAGCACGATTAGAAAAGGTATATAGTGTACGCTTGTCATATTCATTACAACCAACAGGGTAAAGAAAAATCAACAAAATTCCAAAAAGATTTCCATTTAATCACTTATATCTCTCTTTGAATACTTAAATTGATTCTTTAAAAAGAATAAAAAAGGTATAGCTTCATATGTGAGGGTTTCATTCTTTTCATTACTATATTTTAATAAGCAAATAAGACAGGTAAAAGAGAAAGTCATTTGTCATCTACGAAATGCTCTTTTGGACATTTAGTATATAGTTATTTACCTCTCTCATCTAGAGATAGCCATCTCTGCACACTGGTTACAGACGGAGGCAAAATATTAGGTGTAAGCACGTATACGTGAGAGCCATCATTTTGATAGTGGATAGCAACATCCTTTTTCCCATGAGATCGAGGAGCTTTAATTGCAACATATTTATTCCAAGTCTTCATCTCTTTCTGGGAATCCTTTGTGGAAATGGGAAGAAAAACATCCAGAGCATTCCCTTGATGAAATAAACAAAATCTAGTCAGAAATTTAATCACACAACCCAAACGATCATACTAGAAAATGGAAGAAGAAACAACATAATAAAGTCAATAACAACCAATCTGTCACACTACATGGAATGTTTTAAACAAGAATTGAGTCTAGAGATTGCAAAAATTGCCTCACTTTCCATTAGATCAACATACTTCATAGGGATGATATGTTAGGGACTTGGGTTTATGGGGTGCTCAAAAGTCCCACGTCAGGTAGTATGGGATGCTTGAAGTTGTATATAAGGAGAGTGGTTCTTCCATCTCATCAGCTAGCTTTTAAGGTGTGGTTTCTCACTTTCCTTAGATACTTAACAATGGTATCAGAATGTGGTTGTTAGCGCCATGGAAAGGGCTACCTATAGGCTGCATTAAGGTGAATACCGAATATTGATAGCCAGTGGCAAAGTGGCTACCCTTGGGTCAGTGTCGATAGAGTGAAGCTGCCGTGGACGTCGGCTCTCCAGGGTCGGTGTATTGTTAGAGACTTCGGTATAATGGAAAGGGCTATCTATAGGTTGGATTAAGGTGAATACCGAATACCGAATACTGATAGCTGGTGGCAAAGTGGCTACCGTTGGGTCAGTGCCGATAGAGTGAAGCCGCCGTGGACCTCGGCTCTCCAGGGACGGTGTATTGTTAGGGACTTGAGTATTATGGGGTGCTCAAAAGTCCCACATCAGGTAGTATGGGATGCTTGATGTTGTATATAAGGAGAGTGGTTCTTCCTCCTTATCAGCTAGCTTTTAAGGTGTGGTTTCCCACTTTCCTTAGATACTTAACATGATATTTTGCCAAAATGTATATATCTTAAGGATAAGGAAAATGACATACCCACCTAATAAATGATGGCTGATTAATAGTGAGTATATTAACACACAAACTAAGTCATCAGAGGTTCTCTTGTTTACCAATAGGCAATAGACATGAAAAAGGATTCAGCACAATGTATATGACGGAAATAGAATAAAAAAGTAAATGACATAGCCACCTAATAAATGATGGCTGATTAATAGTGAGTATATTAACACACAAACTAGGTCATCAGAGGTTCTCTTGTTTACCAATAGACATGAAAAAGGATTCACCACAATGTATATGACGGAAATAGAATAAAAAAGTAAATGCAGGGGGCAAAAAGAACATGCAAGGCTAAAGGAGGTAAGGTTACAACCTGACATTTCATCACAGCTTTCCTCATCCAAATGTAAATGGGAATCAGGCATGGTTGGCAAGGGTAAAAGATTTTCAAGATTCTTGTCAGTTGAGCAGGTTTCCTTAGCTACACTTACTTCAGTTAATTCCATGTGTTTATCCTTCAAGTCATCATCAATAGACTCTGAGACAATATTCTTCTCACCCAGTAAATTTACACCATGTTTTTTATTATCAACTCTCTCATTAAGCAACACTCGTGTGTGACTTGCTGGAATTTGGCTTTCTTGTGCAAAAGATATGCTGCCATGAGAATCCTGATTCGTGCAATTAGGCTTGCATAACACTTTATTATCAATGGATAAGTTCTGTACACTGCTTGAAGATGCAGAATAAGTTTGTTGACACCTCTCAGGAGTTATGATTTTATAATTGGTATCTGTTCTCATTAACTGAACATCTGGAAAGGGATTTGGCATATACACTAAAGAACCTTGATTTCCAGAAGTCCTAAACAGATCACTTGCTTCTGGAGCCTCCATTTCATTTTCAGAAAAACATTCATCGCTTTGCATATCATCCTGTAAGAAACTATCCTTACCATCTGGAAGTGGCAGTTTCCGACTCACTAAATTATCATGATTGCTCAGTTTAAGATCACAATTTTTCAGGAGTTTTGTTTCTTCCTCGTTGGTTTGAATTGTGCTCAAATCCATTCGTTTTTTCCAAAGGCAGATATTGGATCCCTCATGTCTGTCCAAAACAAGCTTTTTAGTTGTTCCAGAATCGCATTCAGTTTGTTCAACTCGAAAGGATCGCTTCCGCCTCATCAAGTCCCGCAAAGAGCAGTTAACAAATCTCTGTTGTTTTGATTCTGAAACAGTTCTGCCCACATTTCTTGTAATACGGGCACTCTTTCTAACCCCATTATCAGAATCAGTAGAATCTCCACTTTGACTTTCAAATGGGCAAGTCACTTGCATTATAGCTTGTTCTCCTTTGCAGTTAACCTTATCAGCCACTGAAAAAGGCAAAGACCCCCATTGCTTACTCCTCTTATCTTTACTAACTACGGCTGTATCAGTGCTGTGCATGACATGGTACTCAGACAGCCTTCTGGATTCACTATTTCTCTCTGCTGCAGAAGAGGTTTCAGCCAAACTAGCAAATGGAATTGAATATTCATCATCAGCTGAACCATCAACTTGGGGTATTATACTCTCAGTTGACACTTCAATAGGATCACCATGATCAATTGAACGACAAGGCTTTTGCTTAGAAAACTTCAACTCAAGCATATCATCAACTGAATCTAGAATATCCTGACATTCTTTTTGCGACTCACTCTCATATTGCATATTAACTTTCTCCAGCAGTTTATCAATCGTTGCATCTGGTAGCTGGGGACTCAGCATCATTTCACAAACAAGTTCATCATCAGAGTTAATATCTTCTGCAGCTTGAGAAGTTGCAAGCCACTTGAGAAGATGTTGGGCTTCCCTTTCTGCAGCCTAAAGAGTAGAATATGGAAAATGCATGACATAATACCAATAGAGTAGATTGTTTGGGGAAAAAAAAGGTTGAACATATCTATCCCTTCAGCACCATTCAATCAAATAGATATAAATCAAAGAATACTTTTGAGATAAAACAACAGCACAACAAAGCCTTTTCCCAACTCCTAAATCTTATCTTCTCAAAATGAAGGGTGAGAATAATAATGTCAATTTATTTGTAGAAGAAAATCATGGATGACTCCTTGCCTTTATGTCCGACGATCCAATTATTTCAGATGAATGCATTTTGCCCACAGGCAACAAACTGAAGCTGTTATCACCCCCATCTTCGTGTATTTTGGCATCATTTAATGAACATGGTGGTGATGCTGAGCCTATTATGTCTGTTTCTCTGCAAAACAATTCAAGTGTTCTCCATCAGCATCATCAGGATTCACATGTGAGATTAACCAAAATTTTCATCATGACAAACCTTAATTCTTTCTGAGAAGGAGTTAAAGACACAGTGGTTCCAGCTATGTTACACAATTCAATAAGTCTTTTCTCAAAGTCAATACCAGCTGAAAGAAGCTTCATAACATCTTCTGGAAGTGGTTTTCCAGGATCAGGAGGCATAGTAGCCTCATTAACTCCAGTCCTTTTCTGCTGTTCCTGTAACATAAGTCAATTGATTTAGCTAAAATTTAGACAACATAACATGCAAAATAGGAGGAGAGATTGATCATTTACCTCCCATATAGGTACAAGTGATTGAACCATTTTCACATCCGAGCATGTTTGTGAGAGAGATGAATACATTATAAATTGCTGATTAAGAATCTCTGCCAGAACACAGTATATATCATTAGAATCAGCAGAGAAAGCAGTAGCAGAAGAAAGCGGTACATATTCAAGTGTAGGTGTGTACGTGCATTTTGAGTTTGAAAGTGTTAGTATGGCCAAGAAACCAAACAAACCATCTACAGAAGCATCTCCTTCAAGCTCAGATGTGCTTTGCCTTTTAGGGCAGTAAGGCTTATTGTTTGATGAAGCACCAAAGTCATCGGCAGGTGACCACATCCAATCAGATGGGACAGTGGAAGATATCCACATCTTTGACTCCAAACATACATCAGCACCTGAGTCTGCCTAATGAAAAGATTATGAAATCAAACATAAATATGGAAATATATCAACAAACCAGGCAACAATTAGTAGGTAAACAAGGGCATTTTGACAACTTAAGAATTTCAATTCACCATTATGTGCTCGCTATAAATACTTGATTTCTTGTGACAGAAGATAAATATGTGGTTATGATTAAAGCATTAAAGCCATATAAGCAACAGAACCGACTTAATTTAAGAAGATAAATATTTTGTCATGTTTAGGTAAGCCTACCAAGTTATAACAATTCATATGAAAGAACATACCAAAAACTGAAGAATATAGGGAATATGTGATTCATGAGGTTGTAAACATTTGTCAAGAACAGCACCAGCCTGGAAAGGAAAAGTCAACATGAAAGTTAATTCTCCGTATCATCAAACTAATGTATACTAGTTTCAAAAATACTTTGCATTAACAGACAAAATTCTTTGTATCCTGAGATTATACCAAGAGAAGATTAGCAGCATGGGAGACATCTTGCGGATAATATCTTAACCTCCAGTTAAGGCTTCCCTGTTTTTTTTTCTACGACGGCTTCTCATAATTTAAGTATGTGGCATATGCATGCCATGAAACTATGCATGTGAAAACATGTAAAAGGAAAACAAATAAATAAAAATTATTTGGATACAGGTATATCTTAACAAATAACTCCTCAAACGAGTGGTAACCATAGAATCTTCTTGCTCGTACAAGGCTGCAGCCATGCACATGCTGCCTTGTTGAACCAGCACTGCCTTTAAGCTGCAGGAGTTGAAATGAAGCTCAATTATGTCACATATTTATATAAGACTATATATATAAACACTAGCACTAAAATGAAGGACTAAATTTGAGAGTTTTAAACTAATCCTAATCCTAACACATACAGTAATACCTGCAAGGCTTTCTCAAGAGAAGCAGCAACCTTATACGTGTATGCATCACCTGTGCAATACCATAAAAAATTGCATTCCAAGAATTAAGTCACTATTTTTTGGGAGCACAAATGTTGGAGATCATTCGATATATCAAAAGCATCATCCAGATGCTTGAAATTGACCTTGAAACATACACACAAACACACTAAACTGGGAGCACTAAATACACAAATTGTTAATTTGCCATCACCTTCTTGGTCTGGTTGAAGTGGTATATCCGAACATGGCACATACATATATGGCAAGGCCTACAAACATATATACGAATACTCAATTCGAATTCAAAATATAATCCGAACGTATCATAAAGTACAAAAAAACAGAAACAACGGTAAAGCCTGAAAAATAAACACGTTAATTTGAAATAGCAAAATTGGCAGCAATTGCACTCAGTAGTGAAATGGGACTAAACATGAAACTTAATTATGTAAATCCGGTTTCTTACTCGGTGAATGTGCAAGCAAGTCTTCTGGCCTGAAGGAGTAGAACCATACACTCTTATAACAGGAACCTCCTTCACTTTTCCCCCTTAGTTCACAAAATTCAAACAGCGAAAGAAAGTCAACTATTTTATGAGAACGAAACAGATGCTATGAAAATTTGAAACACAGAGTGAACCCTAAAATTCGTTGTGGCTTTGGTACGTACCGTGGAAGCTGCTGTAACAGATATCGGCGCCTTGGATCGGCGGAGCCATGTAATAGTCGATGGAGACAATCCGAACACTGAAAATCTCTGAATTGGACTGCGAATCCGTCATTTTCTTCTTTTGTTCGTTTGAAAAATTCTTCTCCAAAAGACGAAGAACGCATTCACCAAATGACGAGCGAGCGAGGGAAAACCTTTTGGTTCATTTATTATTTTGGCGGTTAGAAGTTAGAATACACTAGATTACTAGAATACAAGGTCACGAGGTTTTATTTTTTTTGGTGAAGTGGATTGGATAACTTCTAATCTTAGACATTAGCCTATGTATTACATATTCACACAACACACTTACACACTACACGGTACACACAAATGATTCCAAATTCCTTCATGAAAATTTGAACCTACGCAGCTCTATGTGAGGCAAACAAAGTTTCCACTTTTAAAAGCTTCTCCAATATGCTCTCCCTCTTTTTCTAAGCAGCAGAACTGAACAGTTCATTGGGCCAATTTCAGCCCAAAATAGTTAAGCATGAGATGAGACAAATTTAGATTTTGGAAATAAAATTGGTTTAGTCAAGTGGTCAATTTATTTCTCTTAAAGATTAGAATTTAGATCTACAACAAATAAATTTTTAGTCTGTCAGAATAGAAAATATCATTGATAACAAAAATAAATTCAACACAATATTTATATACCAAAAATCAATTATTAATTTTATTATGTATCAACATATGTATTTATTATCTCATGAATTTGTTGTTATATTATTTTAAACAAGTTTGATTATTCGTTGACGAATTATAAATATATGCAACTACATAGTATTTATTTTGTTATTTTTTAATTCTTTTGGTTTTTTACGATATTGTTCATTTCGATTGATCCGTCACGGATCAGTTTTATAGGATTTGTTGTTGACTAATAGATTATTGTATGCACGAAAAGGGATTCGAACTTCCAACACTTACTTAAGCGGACTAGTGTGCTAATCACTAAATCAACTCAAATCGATTAATAGTGTTTAATTTAGTGATGATTTTAATATATATGAAATATTTTTTGCAAAAAATTAATCATTAATCGATCTAATTTGGTGAACATAAAAAATATCTAATTATGCTGTTGGAAAAAAATTTATTCTAGTATGATAAATTTGGCTATTTTAATTTATGATTGTTTTATTTAAAAATATATTTAAAGAGTTTAATTTTGATGCGTAAAACGTTTTACATAATCGTTCGATTATATTTATTCTTTTGAAAGATTATTCACGTAGTCAATAAAAAAATAATTATTTTTGTTATTGTGTGGTCAAATAATTGGATGCATGTGTCTACGAGTTACACGGTTTATCAAAATTAAATTCATATTTAAATATTTACTTGTTTATTTCAATCCAAAAAAACTGTACATTGGATGATCACATAAATACATAATCAATAGAATTAAATCATATATATATTTATACATGGAACTAGCAAAAGCAAAAGAGAGTAGGGAATCCTATCAAATGGAGACACTGTTAGGAATTCCCTTGCCTGTTAATCCACCTTCACTTGTTGGATAAAGCAATGTGTATGGCACCTTAACAGGTCCAACTCTGTTCTTCAGTTTCTCATCATTGTTCATGCTCACAATTCTCTTCTCAATCTCTGCTAGTTTTCTTCCAAATTTCTCAAAGGCTTCTAATGCCTCCAAATCACTTGTCCAGTTAGGAGAATCTCTTTGTCCAAGATACACTTCATCAGATGAATGCCTAGACAATATCTCTATCAATGAGATACCAAGAAGAGTTTGTAACTGTGCTGTGATTGTCTTAAGAAAAGCCTTCTCAGGATTCTCCACAAGTTCATCATATTCTTCTGTTCCTTCCTCTGGCATGAATCTTCTGCTTATGGTTGGCCGGTTCGGAAGGTAACCTGCATAAGGGTACTGTCCAAAGTTAACTGCAGCATGGAGTGCTGAAGCAATCCATATAACAATGGTGCAAACTTCGATGAGGTCGTCGCGAGTTTGCATCTTTGGCCACCAAGCCTCATCTTTCTTGTCACCATGACCCTCTGATTTTAGTTCCTTCCACCAAGATTGAAGCTCTTCGTCTTCCTTAACCGTCTCGTCCGCCTTGTAGTAGAAGGAACAATAGTCCTCCACCCATGTCTTGATGGCAAACCAAATCTCTAGTCCATCAACTGCATAAGGGTAATCCTCAATCACTAGTCTAAGGCCATGTGGAGCTCTTGAATCTTCAACAGCTATTCCTCTGAAAGAAATGGTAACAACTAGTTAGGATCTTCTAAAGTGAAGAGACTTGTAAAGTAAGCAACTTTGATTTAAGGATGATTAGACTCTCAGTTTCATACTTTACTGCTTCCTCACTTTAGAGAAGCTTGATCCACATCTCAATGCATTTGGTTTCACTAAAATGTTAGGTTAATTCTATAATGATTTCAAACACATTCATACCTTTTAAGAAGATCTGCTGGTAGTGCTTGCTCAGGAAAGACCCAATCCTTGTAAAGAACAGATGACATCTCCATAGAATACTTGGCTGGAAAGACTGTTAACTCTAGAATACCACCAGCATTGATGAGGATTTGTCGCGCAAGCGCATTTATATTCATGGTGTCGCGAAAGTGAGGCTGCAAAAGTTTGTAAATAGGGTGAAGCACGCTGAGCCGTCTATTTGTAGCTATAACGAATGGCTCGATCACTGCATGAGTATGCAACCTATGAAACATGAACATATATCAGAATTTGACCTGAATGAACTATTTTTTTGTGTTTGATTTACTTGGTAAAGTTATTTTATACCAGTGACTAATAAGTTGATGATTGCCTGAGTCATTTACTGCTACATAAGCTTTGGCTAATTGCCAAATGGAATTTTCAACACCTTGCTCTGCAGGTGTGTAAACTTTACTAATGGCACCATATTCATCTCCTTCAGGATGAGGCAAACTCAATTCAATGGCCAATGGCTTCAAAGTCCCATTATTTTGCAAGAAAAGAACTGTTCTGCTGGCATAAAGCTTTGTAGAAGTGTTGTCATTAATCCTCCTCACATATGGCATTAATGTATCATGGTGATCCAATATGAATAGCTTCTTTTGCTTAATTGCCTATTTAACCAATTTAAAAAGCAAAAATTATAATGTGAATATGAGTATCAAAGAAAAAAGTGTTGCAATATTCACAAAAATACCTCATCAACAGTGAGTCCATTTAGGTTGTTTTCTATGTTTTCCTTCCTTATTGTACTGTTTTGATTACCATAGATTTTAGGGTCTAGCTTGGATGTTGGTGGAAATTCCTGCAATTAATTTCTCATCATTACAATACTAAATGAAAATAATAGTCAATTAACCATACACTACAATTAGGTGAAAACTCATGTGCAGTTAACTTCACGTGAAATTGATAGTTAAGAGCCGTTAAATGACTTAACTGATTTGACTAAATTTTCATCTAACGGCTCTCAATTATCAACTTTACGTAAAATTAACTGCACCTGAGTTTCCACCCTACAATTAACCATAACTTACTTGGAGGCAACGAATATTGACAGGGTTTACACCAGCTAGCATTTCTCTTGCAAATTCTTCATCAGTTCTCCATGCAGACTTATCCGCTGCACCAAATCATTAAGAATGTCAACAACATTTTCTAGAAATGATTTACAAAATGCATGGTTTCTACAAAGATACCTTGAATGACTTGAGGCATGGGATATTCAAGGAAGCCTCCACCATCAGAATTGAGAATTTCTTTGAGCATCTCTAAAGGGATGTTATCTCTAATGTCCTTAAGTATGCCCTCAGGAACTTTAATCCCACCTTCATAGATTTTAAGTACATCTTCCAAGCTATCAAACTCGTTTGGAGTTTTGTCAAATAAAGATTCCAACTCAGGTTTCAGGACTTGAACTATGGCTTTCAATGCATAAGCAAGAAAATCTGCCATTTTCAGGTGGCCAAATCTTTCATCCCTTGGAACATAAATGTCCAAGCTCAGCAAAAGATTCAATCTACTCTCAGTATTAACATCTGCTAACATAACAACATAATTAAAAACCAAATGTTAACAAAAATATTTCAATAAGTATTTGAAGCTATATAGGACATAAATATAGATACATAGATAACAAAAATTTTATGTCTCCAAATAGAAACTACTTTATATTCACAAAGGTAGCGTTTGGTGGAGAGATAGAGACAGAAAGACTGAGACTATGAGACAGAGACTAAGAGACAGAGACTGAAATAACTCTCAGTATTCTGTTTGGTACAAAGTGGAAAACAGAAATTGAAACAAAAATGAAATTCTAATTTAATTTGTACAAAGGGTAAAATTGGAATTAATTAATTGAAATGAGGATATTTTAAGTATAAAATATTATTAAAGTTTCAGTCTCCATCTCTAAAAATTTTAGTCTTCTGTGTCCTTATTTTTTAGAGGTACTGAAATACTGAAATTTTAGGAGCAGAGACAGAAATTTTAGTATCAGTCTCTGAACCAACGAACATGATACTGAGTCTCAGTCTCTTTGTCTCTGTCTCAATACCTCAAAACAAACCCTACCTAAGAGGACAAAAGATTTTTTGTTGCTAAAATAATGGATTAAGAAAAGAATTTAATTTTGATGTACGATGTCAAACATTTTTTCACATACATCTAATTACATAATATTAACAAAATAACTACATTTTAAATTTAAAGGGAAAACAAACAAAAGCAATAGAGAAGCATAACCTGATGAACTGGGTGGTCTACCAGTTCTTCCTCTTCTAGGGTATGGATATTTACTAGAACCTCCTAGAACAGGACGAGCATATTCTGAACCTTTATCTGGGTTCCCCAAATCATTGTAATATGCATAATCATAAACTCTGTCCCATTCTTGAAGCTTCCCTTTTTCATCATGTCCTCTTAAGCATTCAAGTTCTTCTTCCCTATACTTAACAAGTGCCTTTGGTGTTTCATTTGGAAGGTATGTCTGAAACAATAACAATAAAAACATCAACACCACAATACTTATTTGAATATAACATTATAGTTGTAACTATGGTACCTTGTTGCTGAAGAAAATGCGATCCTTTTCATATTTATCAGAAGGGTAGACCCAAGAGTTGCAAATAAAGTGGATAGTACCATGGCCTGGAACATTTTCAAGTGTCAAGCTTCTTAGATAGAACTCACTGTGATGATGATTTCTAATTAAGAATGCACCAGGTGTTCCTATATCTTCATCCCAATCAAATGTAACTTTGAATGCTGTTTCTCCTGCTGTTAAGGGTGTGAATGTTGTAATCCAATCTTCCAAATATGCTTCCTTCCCAAGTGTTCCTTCTTTCAATGCATTCTCTTCAATATTTACAATTGTAATAATAATTCCATTAGTTTTTTTTTATCAAGATAAAAAATATATCATTTCTAATTGAGCACATATAGTCATCGTATAAAAAAAGTCTATGTATATATTTTAATAAAAAAATACTATATTGCATACTATATATTTTAAAAATACTATATATATATATATATTATTTAATCTTTCACCAAAAAATATATATTATTTAATCTACTTTTATTTTAGATTTCATAATGTATTTTATTCTAATAATTAATTTGGTGGTTATTTTTTGTGTATACATAATATGATTACAATTTAATAAATGAAACATTCTTATGAAAATTGAAAATATTTGATTTGAATAAATTTTTTTCATAAGATCTTTTATAAATAAAAAATAAATTTAATTTTAATACATTGTCAGTGTAAAATAATTTTATGTGTGCATCTAATAATTATGTAAAGGTGAAAATTCAGGTGCAATTAACTTTAACTTCACGTGAAGTTGATAGTTGAGAACCTATAGATGAAAATTTAGTCAAATCATCTAACGGCTTTTAGTTATGAACTTTACGTGAAATAATGCATTAATATTTTATATTAATAATGCATTAAAATTAAGTCCATAACAAATATCATAAAATCTTTTTTTAAGGCAAGATTTTTACTCTTTTATTTTATTTTATTTTTTGGTATATAATGTTTTTACTTTTTACTCTCTTATTATTGAGTCTGAATTTATATGGACTCTTCAATTATGATTTAGTTAAGCAAACAAACAAGGCACTGAGTCATAGTTGGACTTGGCCCATTGACTATTTCACAGGACCAAAACAAAATGATTTTGTTTCTTTCGCAAGACCAAGACAAAAATTCTACGTTGACCAGCAATTAAAGAATAAACTTTTGTTTCATATAACACGTCAGCATCTTCATCTCCTTCTTCTTTATTTGGCAAAAAGCAACCAATCTTCAAAACGAAGTATGGTGGTTTGAAGGGGAAAAGAAAAGGAAAAAAAGAGGGTGCTTCCTATGGCTTTCCCGGAAGGAGAAAATATTTTTTATATTCACATTGACCCCAGAAAAATCATTAAAAAGAATAAGTGTCACAATTGTTGCACACAGGACAGAATGTGAATAACGGAGTAAGTGTAACAAATACGACTACCTTTATTCATTTGTGTTTTTCTAGCCACTTAACAACTTCGTTTATTTTATGGTGTTATGTGAGATTAGTTGAAAATACTTAGAAAATTATTTAGTTAAATATATTAAATTATTTAATAATTTTTAATTAGTAATTTTTTATAAAAATAATATAAACACAATACATTAGTATGTTAGTTTAATTTTGACTACAATCATTTAATTATATTTATTTTTTAAATAATTATTTATACAATAAATAGGTCATTTTGTTTTTTGTTAACAT
>NC_029777.3:4821486-4848335 GCF_000817695.3 Arachis duranensis | reverse complement strand
TATTAAATTCTAACATAAATTTTTTTTACAATAATAAATAGTATATAATTTTATATATTAAACTTTAGACTTATTCTTTATCTTTTACCTATTCCCAAGGTATAAACTCAAAATCATTGATTCTAGACTAAAGAATTTACTATACCCTCTTAATTGATTTCGTATCATTGCTATTCTACACCATTAATATTTTTAAATGATAACATAAAAAAAAGAGTACTTCTAATAACAAAATTGGCTTGCGGTTGCATGACTTGAAACCCATTAATTTCGGTTAATTTATTCGGCTTTTTTTATTTTCAATGTGGAATATATACATTCTGTATACGAGTTACTTAATTATGTTTTTATGAATTAACATATATAACAATTAAAAAAAATTGAAATAAGATACTTCGTTTAAATTTTTCATATTATAAATTTAAAAATATTACTTATATAACAAAATTAATCATTAAAACTAGTGATTATATATTTATTTTTAATATATATTTTATATTTAAATTTATATTTTATATTAATAATTGATTTTAATAACTAATTTTAGTGTATATTTAATATAGATATTATAACACATGGAATTTCCACATTGTTATAGCTATTAAATCTTGGCTTCTTGTTTGGGGTGAAGAAAGCAACAATGCCTCTATAAAAAAAAATGGTGAAAACTTAAGTGCAGTCAATTTCATGTTTAGTTGATAGTCGAGAGTTATTAGATGAAAAATTAGTTAAAGTTTACTGCACCTAAATTTCCAAAAAAAAATCATGACTTGGCAGCTTCAGAATCAAATACCCCCACATTGATGATTCGATCCATCACTGGTTAAGAAGAATAAAAGATAGTAGAAGTGTAGAACCAAATAAAGTGGAAATGATAATAATAGAGGTTAGTGGTGGAGGATCCTAATTAAACCCTATACTACGTTATCCTCAAAAACAAATGAGAAAAATGATGATTATGATACTGACCAGGATTAACGTTAGTGGCACTTATGAGTTGAAGAGAAACGCGCTGTCCCACAAACTCATGAACACGATCAAGAATTGAAGCAGTGAAGTCGTTGAAGTCCAACACATTCTTCTTCATCAACACCACTCTCCCTCTTATCCTCTTATCTTCTTCATTATTACACGCCAAACAATTCACTACTTTCTTCAACATCGTAAATATATATAACTTAGCTTCTTATTATTATATATGATCAACCTTAGTACCAGAATAAAAACTAATAAAGAGTAGTAACAAGAATATACAAGAAAGATATTATTATGAATATGAGAGACCTGAGAGAAAGGGCAAGTAATATAAATTAATGCTTGAGAGATGAGACTTATTGGTGTGATATTTATAGAAGAAAATGAAAAGGGTCTTGTGTTGGGCAAGTAAACATAAAGCAAAAGAAAAAAGAATTGATATGTGATGGCTATTGGATACCCGGCTCCACATTAATTCCATTCAATAAGAGGCTGCCACTTGATACTATGTATCCAACAACCTATGGGATCGGATTTCATTCTTTTCCCCTCCTTCATTTAATGTCTTTGCTTTTTCTTATATTTTTTTCATATATTTTCATTTACTTTTTTCTGCACAAGAGGTGGACATCAGCATATATTTATATATTTGTTGATATTAAATTTTAAATTTCTTTAAAATAAATTATTATATAATTTAATTAAATATATTAAATTAAATATAATTTAAACATAAATTTAACATAATAATATACACATAAAATTTTAACATATAAATTAAAATAAAATAAATTAAAATTATTTATACAACTTATATATAAATAAAGATATTTAAGTAAATTTTTTTCGTAAAAATTTTACGAGTTCTCGTAAGATAAATACTTTAATTTTCGTCTCCTATCTTTATTTATTCGTGGAAATGGATTTATATTTTCGTAAAAATTTTACAGATCTTCATTCGTTTTTTCTATGCAGATATCTGTAGTTGCAATTTTTTTTTCTATCCATAATCGCGTCTTTGCTTTTTTGTCAAGTCTCAATTTTGTATGTGTAGAATCAATTAAGATATATAGTTTTAGATTTTATATATATATTATCAATTTGATTTTGGTTGATTATATTTTAAAATTAAATATTTTTAATGTCATGACAATTTTTTTATTGATACGGAACATAAAAAGGTTAAATCATATATTAGGTTGTTTTTATAATGCATCATATGCAAAGTTATTGTAAATTAATCAAAACCACAAAAATTACAGTAATACACTACTATGTATTAGAGATATAATTATTAATAATATTTTTTATTAGTTTAAATTTTTAGAATGAATAATTTTATTATATGATATCAAAATTTTAAAAAATCTAAAATTTAAAATTATTAGTAATTTTAAAAATAAAAAATAGTATAAGATAAATAAAAAAGTTTATGAAAAATCAAATAAATCTAAAAAAATTCTTACTTAAAAAAATATTAAAAGTATAAACATTAATAACAACTTACATAATAGATATAATACATACATCTCAATCCAAATATTATATTATAACATTATTATGATGGCTTTGGTCACAAAATTAAATAAAATAGGTAGTCAAGCATTCAATATATATATCTATCATCAGCATTCAGCAGCCTTATTATTTTATTTCGTCAACCCTTCAGCCCACATATTCAGTAATTAAGATTATGTTAGAAAATTGCCAATTTGCAATTCTTTACGAATATATATTGTGCGCACTTTATTAGACTCTATTTACTACTAATTTTATATTATATATGATGTCTTATCTATTTGCAGTTTTGCACTTTTTATAATGAATGAGAGAATCCGGTTTATTCAACTACTCTCAGAGATTTTGGTTGCTTTGGAATTCAAAGGATGAAATCGAATACAACGTTGTATATAATAATTAATATCCATACGTTACATATCATTCGATGTATAGAATGACCTATTGAGTTACAAAATAAATATTTTCAGGATTTATCAAAGATCAAATTTTTAACCTTTTGAATGTAGCGTTTTAATACTATATTATGATACCACTCATCCCAAAAATTTCAGCTGATGAAAAAAATAATTAATAATTATATCTCTAATATTCTATAAACTTCTATTATACACATTGTATGAATATTTCATTGTTTCCTCGTACTTTCCCTTTTATAAAACGGTCTATGTATGCATATGGTGTTGTCAATAATAAAAAGAATATAATTTTGGTACGATATAAAATAATATTAATATTTTATGCAAATAGTCAATTATATATTTTCAAATGTATTATTTAATTAAATATAAATAATAACTAATCAATAATTAATTAAAATTAATAATTGATGATTAATGACTAATTTTTAATATCTCTATGTGTTTATCTTTTAATTATGAAGTATTTAATTCATTCAACGCCTTGAATATTTGCATGTCTTTAACTTTTTATATTAACAATTCTAAAAAATACTTGTTTGTAGGAACGAAAATGCATCAAACTTTAAAAAATTTTAAAAATCTTATTTTTGATAGATGTGGACCTTATAATACATTTTTTTATTCCTAGAATGATAATTTGGAATGTGAATATTTGCATACAGTCAGCCCAATAACATTGAATTAGATAAATTTTAATATTATATTAAAATTAAAAGTGAGTGAATCTAATAATTTAACCTCAAAAATCATCTCATAATAAGGTGAAAATTTGAGAATGTCTCACGCTTATAAATTTTCTAAAAATTTTATTGTTAATAGTTGTAAAAGTTGTAATAATATTAGTAATGAATTAAACAATAGAGTATATATTGTTATACATATAAATTTTTTTTAACATACAAGTTAACCTTAATTCAATAAAATCCATTTATATAAAACACACGTAAAAATTATGTTATTCCTTTTTGTATCTTATATTTCTGCTATTTCTCTTCTTTGTTCTCTTTTTTTTTTTGCGTTTTTCTTATTTTTCTTTGCGTGTTTCATTTTCATCATCATTTTTTTATTACTGTTGTTGTTGCTACATTTTTTTTCCTCCTCTTCTTTCTATTGATTTTGTAATATTATGATTTTTTTTCTTTTTTTTTGTTTAATTTTTTCCTCTCAAAAAGAATTATGAGAATATAAAATAAAAAGATGAAGAAGAAACAGCAGAAGATGAGGAGGAGGAAGAAGAGTTTTGAATTATGCAGAACTTATCAGCACACATAGACCAAAAATTCTTAAACAATACATTCAAATATCTTTGTGTTACACCTAAATTTATTGCAAATACAAAAAAATACTTCCTCTAATGCTGCATTTTTTTCTTCTTCTTTTTTTTCTAATTTCTTTGTTTCTTTTAGTTGAATAAATGTAAGTTCATCCTCTTTCAAGTAATTTTGTACCATTATGTGTTTCTTCTTTTTATTTGTTTGTTTTTTTATTTTTATTCTTGTTAAAAGAGTAAAACAAGAAGGAACTTGAAAAGATAAAATAAAAAAAGATGAATAAGAAAAAAATTCTGATGATGATGATGATGAAAAAGAAGAAGAAGAAGCAGCAGAAGATGAGAATGAGGGAAAAAAAAGAGTTTTAAATTATGCATAACTTATCAGCACACATATACCAAAAATTCTTAAACAATATACTCAAATATCTTCGTATTACACCCAAATTTGCTGCAAATATAAAAAAATATTTTCTTTAATGCAGAACTTTTACATTACATTCAATTCAAACTATCAACGATGAACAATAATTTTCACAAACAAAAACATTATTATTCACCTACGGAATCATAAACTACTAACGAAAAAATTAAATAGAATCGAACAACGCCTCAACTACTTGATTGGATTCAAAACAATAATCAATTTTGTTCTGGTTCAATTGACAATTTGAACTTGAATTATTCATTATCTTCAACAACGAAATAACTGATGATGGAGGAGAAGGAGAAAAAAGAAAGAGGAGAAGAAATTTCAATGAAAAAAAAAGGACAAAGAGAAGGAGGAAAAAGAGGTGGTGTTGGTGACGACGATAACAAAAAAGAAAAATAATAAAAAAGAAGAAGAAGAATTTATATAGACTTGTATCGAAAAATAATTTATATGTGAAGAATAATACTATACAATAAGTGTATACAATTAAATTGGTTAAATATACAGACTTAGCTTTCACCACAATAAGTATTAGTTAAACATAAATTATATACAGTCAAATAATAATTTCATTGATGAAGAAATTTTGGACAAAATCTTATAAGGTAACGAGGCTTAAGAAAAATGACCAAAAGATATATATTATTACAAAATTTAATTGTTAAAAGAGTAAACAATATATTTTTTGAAGAAAATATCGAAGATATAAATTAAATAACATGTATAGAAGTCTTACGTGGGTATATATATATTCCCACGTGCCTATGTATGCAATAGTGTAATAAACTAATAATATAGAATGTTTTACGATTGATTAGAAAATATACATTATAATTATTACTATATGTACAATATATATGTATAAAGTATAAACCAATGAACTATCATATATTGGATTATATTATTGACCTAGTATCATAGCGTTGACCGGGCTCACACACATTTAGATTTGACTTGACTAATTGAAATGGCCAAAATACTAGTACTTAATATATTAATATATAATTATATACAAACGTGTTTAGACTCACTTGATGCTAATATAGGATCAGATGGTCTCGGAGAAAATTATTCTCTTTCAACCTTATATATGTGTCACTTCTGACTCTGATTTTATTGACGGTGATTCTAAATAGATTAGAGAGTAATAATATTGATGACAACTATTACATAGACGCGTTCTATTTGCAAGGAAAGTACAAAGCGTATTTGAGGATGGCTTAATTTGTTTCTAGGAAAGTTTTCAATGTCATTACTTTTTTTGGTATAGGTGACGGAAATGGTCCAAATTAAATATATGACTCCCTCCCCACTTTTTTCCCTCTATAAAATAAAATATTTTAAATATTTTCACTAAAATTTCAAATAAATAGCTTCATGTAGAAAGATATTTTTTGTTTTAAGTTGAACAAAATTTCCCACAAAACTTTGTGTTTAGTTCAGTTTTGGCTTTTGTGAAAGACGGAAGTTGAAAAGAATTGCAGAATTTGAATGATAGAGAAGAATGGAAGGGAGAGTAGAAAGAGAGGGCTCTGAAATCTGTTTTAGCGAAAAAAAAGTAATGTGGATAAAATGACAAGCTAACAGAATCAGTTAGCAAATTCTGGTTTATATACCAACTTACATGATAAATATCTTACACTAATTGAATATGCTAATTAGTAACTAACTATCAATTACAAATGCTAACTAAGCTAAGTATGTCAATCCACTATAGCTAATACATTCAGGTAACATGCTCCCTCAAGCTAGTAGTGCTTGGTTGATGAAAACCAAGCATACCAAGCTTGGACACACAAGAATAAAAAGGAGCAAGGGATAGAAGTTTGGTGAACAAATCCGCCACTTGATCTGTAGTAGTGATTGGTAGGAGATGAAGCAGGTTGCTGAGAAGCTTGTCTCGAACAACGTGACAGTCGACTTCGATATGCTTGGTACGTTCGTGAAATACAGGATTAGCTGCAATATGCCTAGCTAACTAACTATCACAGTACAGGGAGATTGGGAGTTTGTGATCTATGCAGAGGTCCTTCAACAAGTAGCTGAGCCATTGAGCCTTACAGGTGGCCACAGCCAGTGACCTATATTCAGTCTCAGAAGACAATCTGAAAACAGTAGATTGCTTCTTACTCTTCCATGAAATGAGTGAAGAGCCAAAGAAGAAACAAAAACCAGTAATGGAGCGTCGCGTGTCGGGGCATTGTGCCCAATCCGAGTCAGCAAAGCCAGAAATGCGAAGCTCAGAATCTGCTGCAAAGAATAGCCCCGAGGCCGGAGCTGTTTTGATATAACGAAGGACACGATATGCTGCTTAGAGGTGAATATTAGATGGTTTGCTGAGAAATTCACTAAGTTTACCCACTGCAAAACTAATATATAGATGCGTGTCATTGAGGTACACTAATCTGCCAATCAATCTGCAGTATTGTGATACGTCAGAGAGTGGCGTTCTTGAGTCCTTAGAAAGCTTGAGACTATATTCCATTGGTGTGCTTGCTGGTCTTGTGCCCGACTCACCCAAGAGATCTAGAGCATACTTCCTCTGATAAATAGCAATTTCTTTGGCAATTATTGCAACTTCAAAGCCAAGGAAATATTTCAAATTTCCTAAGTCCTTAATCTTGAATTGGTGATCAAGGATGGTCTCGATGGATTGAATCTCAGCGAGATCATTTTCAGCAAAGATGAGATCATCAACATAAGCAAGTATCACAGTGAAGGAGGTATCAGATTTGTGTTTTATGAACAAAGAATAATCATTCTTTGACTGTTGGTAGCCGTGAGCATGGAGAACAGAGCAAAGCTTAAGATTTCACTGCCTACTATAGCTTGCTTGAGTCCATAGAGGAACTTGTCAAGTCTGCAAACCAAATTGGAAGAGGAGAGCAGTAATCCCAAGGGAGGCTTCATATATACTGTTTCCTTCAACTCACCATGAAGGAATGCGGTGTTTACATCTAATTGGTGACAGTGCCAACCCTTGATTGCAGTGAGAGCAAGTACCAATTATACAGTAGTGATCTTAACTACTAGACTGAAAGTGTCCATGTAGTTTAAACCATATCATTGTGTATAGCCATTTGCAACTAGGCGTGCTTTGTGCCTCTCCACTGATCCATCAGGATTAAACTTGACTTTGAACACCCAATGGCAGCCAATAGTTTTCTTTCCTGGTGGTAAAGGGGTGAGAGTCCAAGTTTTAGTTTGCTTAAGTGCCAAAAGTTCTGCATCAATGGCATCTTTCCAACAATCTTCTTTGACGTCTTCTTCATAAGTTTTTGGCTCGTTGTGTTGAAATAGCAAGAAAAAAATCAATTGGTTAGTGGACAGAAAAGAGTAAGACACTGAATCTGAAATTGTATATTTACATTTTGAAACTGGCATAACTTGTTAAGCAGTGGTATTATTTGCACAATGAAAATCATTTAGATATGCTGGTGCTCGTATAGTCCTACCAGACTTCCTAAGAGGTGCAGGATGAGGTGATGCATGAGTGTCCACGTGAATATGTGAATGAGACAAGGATGAGGCTTGTGCATTAGGAATTGAGCTTGCAATGTTATGAGAAATAGAATCAGTGACGGAAGTCGGTTGATGCTGATGCAAAATTGGAGTTGAATGCACATGTTGGTAAAACGAAAGATGATCATGATATGAAAAAGGGTCTATCCATGGGACATGTGATGTGGTTGTGAGAGCAGCAGGGTTGACATCTGAAGAGGTAAGGTTGCTTTTAAATGAAAACTCAAACTCATAAAATATGGCATTTCTAGAAAGAAAAGTTTGCCTTGTTTTTAGATCATAAAGAAAAAATCCTTTGATCCCTTCTTTATATCCAAGAAAATAACATTTTTGAGCTCGTGCATCTAACTTCTTCCTATTTTGAGTTAAAGTGGATGTAAAGGAAAGACAACCAAAAACTTTGATGTGGTTTAGATTAGGTAATTTGCCATGTAGTTTCTGAAAGGGGGAAAGATTTTGTAAAATGAGACTAGAAACTCTATTGATGAGATGCACAGTGTGTGCCACTACTAGATCCCAAAATTTTTTTGGAACATTTAATTGAAAAAGTAGAGTTCTAGTCACCATAAGAATGTGTTGGTGCTTCCTCTCAGCTATCCCGTTTTGCTTAGGGGTTTTCACACATGACTTTTGCTGTAAAATTCCTTTAGAAGCAAAGAAATTATGCAAGCTGTATTCCGAACCATTATCTGATCCGACACATTTGACGGTTTTTGAAAATTGGGTTTCAACCATTTTAATGAAGTTGGGCAGAATTAATGAAACCTCAAATTTATTTTTCATGAACTTAATCCAAGTAAAACGGCTATTGTCATCGACGATAGTAAGAAAGTACTTAAAATCAAAGGTAGATACAATTGATAGAGGGCCCCAAATATCAACATGTATTAAATCGAAAGGTGAACCAGCTACTGAACTACTGGTAGAAAAAGAAATTTTCTTCTGTTTTGTAAAATGACAAGGTTCACAAGCTAAAGCATTATATGTTACATTTAATGAAAGAAAATTTTTTTGTAGTGTTTGCAAAGCTGAATTATTCAAGTGTCCTAGTATGCTGTGCCACAGTTGTGACGGTTGTGTAGACAAGACCGTGTTCTGACATGTGTGATGTAGTGTTTGTGATGAATGTTGTGCAATGCAGTGAGCTACAATGTGATTATTTGAGTGATCCAGTACATATAAACCAGTGGTGCTTTTAGCTGTGTCAATCATCTTCAATAGATGGTGATCCCAAATCTGGCACCATGTATGTGAAAACAAAAATAGACAATTCAATGCCTTTGTAACTCGTGAAACTGACACCAAATTTAATTTAAAAATAGGAATGTAGAGAACATTCTCTAAGAAAAAATTTGTATTAAAAATCACTATGCCAGCAATGGTAGTAGTAGCAATAGAGCCATCAGGCATGTGCACTGTAACAGGTTCAATATTTTTGAAAGATTGAAAAACATTTAGAGAAAAACAAACGTGATCAGTAGCACCTGTGTCCACTATCCAAATATCTGATCTAAGAAATTTTTGATTGATAGATAATGATTCAGCTAAAAGGGTACCTTTGGTGATCTATAAGTCTTTTGGCTCAGTTGATGTAGTTATTTGATTGATGGTTTGATTAGATTGGGTTGACTGTTGTAGGATGAACATTAAAGCAATCCGTTGATCATTGGTCAAGCTATAACTTGGATTCTCACCATTTTTAATAGTAGTTGAAGGTAATGCACTGATTTCATCATTCTCATCAGTAAAAGTGTTATTGATGCTTTCACGTTTTTGCAAATGCGGGAGAAGGCCATGCTTCTTATAGCATGTATCAACAATGTGTCCCATTCTGCCACAAAAGGAGCAATGGTTTGTGCTATGAGACCTGCCTGAACTTCTTCCTCTACCATTCAGACCCCATCTACCTCTGCCTCTGTCTCTGGTGGAATTGTGACAAAAATTTGTAGCATATATAATTTGTGAATCTGGAGTGTCAATTGAAGGACTGAGCTGGCGTTCTTGTTGGGTTAGCATTGCAAACACAATATCCATGTTAGGGAGGAGTTTTAAGAGTATAATTTGGGTTTTGACAGTTACAAATTGATCATTGAGGCCGCGCAGAAATCTTGCAATGTAGTCTTCATTGCGGTACCATCGCATTTCTTCCAAACCACAGATACATTTACTAGTACAGGTAATACATATGGGAATCGGCCTGAAGTTATCAATTTCTTCCCAAATTTCTTGCATCTTGGTAAAATAGGAAGTGATTGAAAGATCACTTTGTTTTGTACTATACAGCTCCTCATACAATTCAGAGACATGGTACAAATCTCCCTGATAATAGCGTTTCTTTAAATCATTTCACAGATCTGAAGCCACATTTCTCTAGATGACACTCTGAAGAATATCGTGTGAGAGAAATAAGTGTAGCCAAGAGAGGATATAGGTGTTGCAATGGCCCCAAGCCGCATACATTGGATCGATAATCTCCGGTCGAGGGAGAGAGTCATCAATGAAGGGAATTTTGTTCTTTGACTCGAGCTCCAATGAAATCGAGCAGGACCAATTGGTGTAATTTTGATAATTAAGGCGAAGAGAAATTAAGGGATTACTAAGACTTTCAACTGGGTGCAAGAAGTATGGACTGTTCTGATCGATAAGAGGATGCACCGTTCCTGAACTCGTGCGGTTCTGGAGTTGAGTGAGTTGAAGAAGAAGATATGAGAGGGTGTTGATATCGACATTGGAAGCTGCAGTGGAGCTGACGTCACTATGAGTGGAATCCACCGAAGAGAAAAGGAAAGAATGTGAGGAGAATCCAAGAGATGAAGATTGGAGGTGATTCAGTACAAAACAGATCGCGATTAATGAACAAACTCTATCGAATGAGTTCAAGAGAAGGGGAAAGAAAGAAGAAGAAAGCAATTTCAAGACACGATTCTCTAACTGGTTGATCGGAACACTGTTACCAAAATCCTAAAGATTCGATGAACATCTCTCATCAGTCTCTACTGTGTGAGTCTGGGATAGATGTTGGATCCAAAGATAGATGAAGAAATTTAGAACATTAAAGATGTTCAGAGTTATTTCTGGCGATGATACCATTTGAAAGATAAAAGTTAAAAAGAGTTGCAAAGTTTGATTGATAGAAAAGAATGAAAGAGAAAGTAGAGAGAGAAGGCTCTAAAATCTGTTTTAGCAAAAAAAAAGTGATATAGATAAATTAAAATAACAAACTAATAAAATCAGTTAGCAAATTCTGCTTTATATACTAACTTACATAATAAATATCTTAGACTAATTAAATATTCTAACTAATAACTAACTATTAATTATAAATACTAACTAAGTATGGAATCTGCTATAGCTAATACATTTAGGCAACAGCTTTTAAGATGTATATCAAAGTGTCAAATTTTTTCATTATAAATGATTTCAAAAAGTCAAAACAAGCATCCTAGCTAATTTAACTCAACAATGTTTTATTGATTAAAAAAAGAACACGCACACAGCATTAAGTGTTGGTCTTCGCCGCCTTGTTTTATTCTGAGTTGGCAATTTTGGCATATTAAACTTGCTGTTATATATATAGCCTTTGTTATATTTTTTAATAGCTTATTTTGATTTATAAGGACAATACTTATTAATATTTAATTTGCTAATATTGGCTTAACTTATTAATTTTATATTCTAATAAATTAAAATTTTCCTATTAAATGATCTACAAAATAAAAGCCCAAATTAAAAGACAACAAGGTAAATAGAATAAACTACTAAAATTGGATTCAATTTTTTGAAACACTGACAAAAATAATTCTCGTTTTTTATAACAACAAAAATTATTTTTAAAATATTATAGAATATGAAAAATAACAAAAGAAAAATTTTTATAAGTGGTCAATTACTTATGTATTTAATAAACTACTTGTGCATTTAATCTAAATTTTTTTAAAAATATTCAAATAACTACTTAGAAAGTATATAAAAGAAGGACTATGTTCTTTTTCATTTTTCAAAAGTATTCTTACTCGTTAATAAAAAATCACAAAAAAACTGATTTAGTATCAAATTACAAAATTTTAAAGATAAAACTGTCTCATTTTTTAATTATATTTGTAAAAAACTACATTAAAATTTAACTTTTAAATATTTTTTAAAAATATATATTTAATATTAGATTTTTTTGTTACGTTTTTTAAATATTTTAAAACTATTTTTGTTGTTAACTAAAGTGAGGGTATTTTTGTTAGTGTCTTAAAAAATCTGGGATGATTTTGGTGGTTTAAATTTAGTTTCTAAAATTTTTACCTAATTACATATTTTAATACTTATTTAATTATTATTGTTATAATATAATTAAAATCAATTAGAATCAATTAGTATTATTTGGTGTTAGAATATAATTAGAATCAATTATGATCAATTAATATTATTTAGATATACTAAATAATACTAATGGATCCTAATTATATTCTAACAATTATATAATAATTTTCTTAGAATAATTGATCTTTAATTTATGTTTATATTATGTATACTACTTGTAGTCTCCGTCTCCTTCTCAATTTTTCTGGTTACATTCCAGTGGCAATATATACTCTATAGCTCCTGATCAACTAATCAACACTTATTATAAATCAAACCTTAAATTAATTATTTAACAATAAATAAATAAAAAATACTTATTATTAAGTGAGCCAAACCTCGTGGTGGATGATGAACCTTTAATTTGCCCCAAAATTCTTAGCTGGATAAATAAATATATGATAACATGCATACCAAGTAAACAATAAAAGAAGAAATAATGTTGCTATACTTTCTGCTTTTATTATTATTGGAGAGAAAATGTGGAATGAGCATGACCACAACCACCATGCATGCAATAATGCACGAGACGATAAACAGCAAAAAGATCGATCCACACACACACACAGATAAATTATTGTATTTTTTATTCTTTTTATTTGCCTCTAATATTCTTTCAGTAGAGTTAATTAATAGCAAATCCAGACATCACACCATCATCAACACATACATGAATCTATGTTAATATATATCCTTATGGAGAGAAATTATACGTATAATAATTTAATTCGTAGCATATACGTATACATAAAAGTATAAAACACAATCATACATCTTCTTTTTATGTTGATAGCGAAAAATAATAGTGAATTTAATATAAAAAGTAACAAAAGATTAAATTATGAGAAATTATTTTATGGGTAATGCTAGATAGACAAAAAAAAAACAGTCAGAACTTACTTTATTTAATATTCATTAATTGTCGCAACAATTAATAAATGTTAAATAAGACAAGTTATGACTGTTTTTAGTTACCAAACATTTCTGTTATTTTATTAGGTTCATAAGTTCATAGGATAAGGAGTAAAGATTCAATTTGATCTGTGTGTATTTTTATTAAAAATAAGGTAATCTTTGAATTAAAAAAATTTATTAAATAACAATGATAATTATTTTTGTCGGAGTTTTATTTATATTTTATGAAAATTTTAAGTTTTTACAAAATTCTTTTCAAAATAATATAATAAATTATATGATTACTACTATCATTAGTTTATCATTTTTTTCATTCTCATTATTATCACGTTTATTTTTACTATTTTTAATATATAGCCATATTTTATCATTATTGTTATCTTGTCTATCTTCATCATCACTAGTATTAATATTAATGTTCTTTTATTTTGTTTATTGTTTGATGTTATTTTTTTTTTTAAAAATATGTGTACTGTGATTATTTTTTTTTTTGCGACATCATTTTTAGCAATAATTTTTCTCTACTTAACTACTACTAGTAAAAGAATTTTAAAAAAAAAAATTATTAATAATTTGTAAAAATTTAAATTTAAAATTTTCACAAATTATAAATAAAATTTCTATAAAATTAATTTTTATTAGTATTTAACAGATTTTTTAACAAAAAAATTATATTATTCCTAAATAAAAAAATTAAAGATTAAAATGTCTATTTTTTTTAGACAATAATCACTCTTTGGTAAAAATGAACAAAAATCATGTTGAATATTTACTCTAAAATAAAATAAATAAAATATAATTTCGCTATATCTATATATGTCATTTATATAATAAATATTGTTTTAGTATCAGTAATTTTTAATAATCAAACACATTTTCTTTGATCCTATTTGGTTATTACTGATGTCCATATGCATGAGAAACATAGGCACCGAAATACATGCATGTATATGTCTACTATTTATTTACTGTGACAAATTTTTATAGACACGATAGCATATAAATGCTCATAGAATATATATATTGAATATTTTTATAAAATATTGAGACATAACCATACAATTAATTATATATAAAATTTTGAATATTTATTTATTTTAGTCTCCAAATAATTTTGAATCAAACACTTTAATTCTTAATTAAAATTGATTATTACTCGATTAGTTTTTAACAATTAAGTCCGTCAGTCATTTATATTAGATTTTTTGTTCTGTCAATTATAACAGAAGATAAAATGTTTCCTGACAACTTTAACGGAGAAAAAAATAGTTCTTGACAACTCTAAAAGATGATAAAATGGTCTCTATGCTCTCTATTAAAAAATGTCGTTCTCCCCCAATTTCCATCGTATTTTGATTAATTCTAACATTCGAACTCTCCTTCTTCACCTTCACAGTTTTCTTCTCCGTCTTCTCCTTTCTCCTATTCAGCTCCAAAATCAAGCCATATGTAACTGCCACGCGTGTTGCACCTACCTCAACATGTCATAGACCACACACTTTCCAAATTTCTGTGATTGGTATACTCATCTTCTCCGATCCGTACTTCACCCACCAGAAGCATCTACCTCCACGTCCTTGATAATAGCATCACCTCCAACTCTGACAACGTCCACCACATACTCAATAACAAGTTCCACAACTACTCAAAGGGCACGCATTTCTCCATTCTCCGGCAAGCAATATATATTGTTGGACATTAGGACATCAAGAGAAGATTCTCCTTCCACATCATAAGCAAATTCTCATTTGAAATGGATTTCGAGTGCTTCATTCCTTCTCTCCTGAAGTCCAAGCTGACAAAAAACTTCGACCTCGCATCCAAGCTATCAGTACAGTGAGCAATGTCACCGTTGTCGCTCATATGAAATTTGAAGCGATTACTGAACATTGGTTCGGAGAAGAAGTTGAAGGAAGCGATTGATCAGAGTGGTGGAGAATGTGGCCATGGAGATGATAGGGCGGAAGAGGAGGGAGATGGCGACGACGAAGACAACAGATCTTAACAAATCGGATTTACTGTATAGATTCATGAGATTCATCGAAAAAGACAAGTATTTGAGAGACATAGCCATTAGTTTTCTAAGTATGAATTAGTTGAGAACAAGTTAAAGATTTTTCTTCTTGTGAACATTAAAATTGTAGAGTGTGCATTGTGTAGCTTGAAGTTGCAGTGTTAGACTATTAGGGTTATGCGAGATATGATGAAAATTGGAGAAGAACAGTGTCGTTTCCGATTAGAGGGGGTCAAGGACCATTTTGTCCCCCGTTAGAGTTATCAGAGACCATTTTGTCATCTGTTAGAGTTAACGGAGTAAAGAACCTTAAGTGACTGACGAAATTAACTGTTAGAAACCAATCGAGTAATTAATTTTAGTTAAACATTAAAGTGTTTGGTTTAAAATTCTTTGAAGACCAAAATGGATAAATACTCTAAAATTTCACACTTTTTATTGTTTATTAATTTTATTCTTAGTCCTAACTCATTTTTTTCATCTTTCCTTCTCCATTCTCTCTTTGCTCACCATATTCCTTCCTCCCTTCTCTATCTTTCTTCTGCTACTGCTATCTCTCTCCATCATTATACAGTCCGTCATTATTATTGTGTATCTTTCTTTCTTTCACTTTGAATTCATTATTACTACTGTCTATCTCTTTGGTTTGCTTCGCCTCTACCTTGACGCTGTTTCACCTTTATTTCTGTTGTCTTTTGTTTTTGTAGCTTTTTTCTTTTCCTTTTGCAAATTTGCGTTGTGTCATCGAATTCTATTTTTTTCTTTTTTTTTCACTTTTTTCCTTTTCTAAAAAATTAAATGATATTTTTGTTGATTTTTGTGAATTTTTTCTGATTAATTTATGGTGAAGTGCATGTGATGATGAATTTATAGTAACACCAAGGGTGGATGATATATTTTTTGTTTTAAAAAAAATTACGTAAATAATATGGATTTTTTTAATTTTGTTGTGTCTTATTTAATGTTTTACTAAATATAATATATACATTAATTATTTGTGTATATAGTTTAATGTTTATGTGTGTGTGTTTATGTCTTAATATATATAAATCAAATATTTTTCTTGTTTTGTTAATTAAAAATAATTTAAAATTATAATTAAGTAGTAATAAATGTATTTTTATAGGGTGTCAAAGAATGTTTAATGGATGACAGGATGAGCGTAGTATTTCTTAATAAAATAACAGAGATAATAAGGAAGGCGTAATATTATTTGGTGGTGGCAATGTCTTTGTCGTTTTTAATTTTTAGTGTGCCATTCATTTATAGTTCATTCAATGCAATCCAATTCAAGGATACGTACGGAGAAGGTGATCATCACAATGACCAGAAATCGAGAATAGAAATTAAGATCGATGTTTTTAATTTCTTTCAACGCTCTTATCTTATCTTTCCGTATATTGCATTATTGCTACCTCTCCTTCCCCCCAAAGAGATCACTAATTTAGTATTTTTCTTAATTCTAGAGTTCACCAACATCTTGACTTTTATATATCTCTTATGTATTTTTTGCTGAGATAATGAGCTAATGGAGATTTTAATTTTATAATATTAAAATTAAATTAAAAAAATAATTTATAAAATATTTTAATATTTAAATTAGTAATACATTAAATGTTAGTGTATTAAAAAAATTATCTGTCAAGTTTTTTACATATATTTATAATTTTATTAATCTTAATAATATGTTTGTATGTTAATTAGTAGCTTAATATTTATTAATTAGTAACGGAACATATACATTAATTAGTAATGTAATATTTTTATTTAATCATAATTTCAAATATTATTCTTATTCAAAAGAATACTTCAACTCGAATTTTTTGATTTAGCGATTTTGTTGAGAATATCCGAATTTAATGGACTAAACCCAAATAAAATTTTTGTACTCAATACTTTGGTTTGTTTTGTGGACAAGTTTTTTTTTTTCGTTTTCTCAAATAGCTCTTATTTATTTTAAAATTATTTAGACTAAGTTTATTTAAACTTTATTGCCTTTAAATTTATAATTGCGCCTTTACATATTATCATTTTTTTATATTACTACTATATTAGTATAACAATGCTTTTAGTGATTACTGTTAAATCGATATCATGTTAACGAAATAATGACTTCATGACCTCGTTTAATGAGCATTTAATAGATTTTATTCTTGTCCAGAATAGTTTTCAATTTAACGAGCTCATGATTTAATGACCTTATTTAACAAGCATTTAACGGGTTTTATTATTGTCAAGAATAAAGCCTCAACTCGAGTCTCTTGACTTTTCAACTTAGTCAAGAGTAGCTAAATTCGTTGGACAAGCTGAGTTTATTCTAAAAGCGGTCCTTGTACGAGGAGGAGGTTGACTTCATCTCCCAGCATTCCGATCTCAACTGGTGGGGACATCTTAAGATCCCAACATCTTTTGGCTGTATTCTTTCGAGGAAGTTTCAGTCTGTCGTGTTCGTCGATAAATACTTAATGACCGAGGAAACCGAGTTAGGATTGGCTTAGTTACCTTTTACGGATACTTTGCCCCGAGTTTAGAGGATGCTCTTTTGTTTAGTTACTTATGTCAGAAATGTTAAGAAAGAGATCTCAAATTCCCAATCTGAGTAGGTGAATAGAGAGGAGTTTAAGAACTTTACAACTCAGATTCACAGCCTCAATGTTTCTCTCGCATTCTTACAATAAGAGAACACCACCCTTCAAGGATTGGTGCTTTTAAGAATAGAGAAATCATTGAAATGATTTAGTTTGCTTTTTATAAAAAATTCTAAATTTATTGGACTCGGTTATTTTTACTTTTTGTGTTTTGAACTTAGTGCTTTGGAATTAAAATATTTTCCGTTATTAGTATTTTGTATTTAAACACTTTTGTGCCCAATGTTTTGAACTTGTTCGTTCTGTATAAGGCAAGTTTATTTTATAAACTTAATTGCCTTTGATTGTTTCTTTATCTAGGCTAAGTCTAATAGACTTATTACGTTCGTTATAATTGTGCTTTAATTTATTGTACCGTTTTTCTTATACCATCGCATTTTAAATTATGCAATAACGTTCAAAATAATGACATCAAAGCTTTTAAATAAATTAGCATTATGAAATTGTTATGAAACACTACAAGAAAAACGTTGAGTACCATCAAATTTACTGTTGGATTTAGCGTTACAGAGTAGCGGTGAATCTACTGTCGGATTTACTAGCGATAACGACGTCTAATTCGTAAGGTTAAGTAATTACCGGCGGATTTCGGTTTCCGCCGGTAATATTTGGAGGGAAGCAAAAATAGTATGGCGCGTTCTTTACCATCAGATATTTCTAATAGTAAAGCTAATTAGTGAAACGTTGCGTTTTGGTGACCTGCAATGGTTAACCCACGGTAAATTCGACGGTAATTGGGCCGTAAAGTCAAATCGCGAACCCTCTTTCTTCTCATTCGAGATTCTCTCTCTCTCTCTCTCTCTCTCTCTCTCTCTCTCTCACACTAAACCTTTTGCTTCCCTCTCCCCAAAACCACATCTGCCGCTGCTAACACTGCCACCATGACAGCCCCCACTTTGTCGCCGTCAGCCCACCCACTGCCAAGATCCCTCCGTTTTTCTTCTTCTCCCTCTTCTCTGCTTGTTAATTCACTGTTAACCTACTCCGTGCTCTAAACCGCCACGCCGCACTATAGAGCCACCACTACCGCTACCCTGCTTCGCCTGTCTCCCTCCTCACGTCTCTGCTCAACTTTGCTTCCTGCTTGTGTCTCGCCACGTCTCCCTCTGCCGCTCTTACGTCTTTATGGGTGGTTGTTGCTTCTCGTAAAAGGTCATCTGTGCCTCGGTGGTTATGCTGCCTGTATGCTGTCGTGCGTCGTCCACCTTCTCGAATCGATTCTACCTATGTAACAACAGGTAACAGATTCAAATGCGAATATTAAAATAGAAGCTTGTCTGTTTAATGCTAATGCATGTTGAAATTCGATTAGATTCTACTTTGTTTTGTTAATTGAAATCTCTATACTAGACTAAAATGTTTTGTTGAAAATTGAAAAAAAGTTGTCAAGCTATCCGTTTTAACAGATCCAAAAATGATTGAGAAATTAAGTTATATTGAAGCATATGCTGCTTATTACGGATGCATATTTGAAAAAGAAAACTACTTTAACCTTTTCTTTTATTTGATAAAAGTGGAGATGGGTGTTTATCTCTGATTATTTATATCCAACTATTTTTCTTTTAATAGATTATATCCACATGTATGTAAACTATATATTGAATGAAACATTATCCTAACAAATTTTGTCTTTAGAGTGAAAATATTTGTTTTCTATTTAATTATTATTTTTTCTATGAAAACCTAGTTAGATGAGGTATATGATGAGTATGGAGACTGCATTTTTATATATGTTTGAAAATGGCTGAATTTGAGTTAACGAGGGACTGTGAAAACTATATAATTGTTGTGGTTCTGAGAGATTTTAATATTTGATTTAATTTCAGTATCACAATTTTCATTATCTTCTATGTAGTTCTATTGCAGACTGCCTTTATATCTTGGGATGATAGGTTTCAGTTTGAATGCATTAATTTTCGTTGGATTGCAAGTGTCTTGGCATGGAGTGTCCAGGGATTTGATGAAAAGTGGGGGTTAAAAAAGGCAGATTTGATGTTATTGTTGTTAATTTTATTGTTGATTGGTTTATGATGCTGATTCGAATATGGTAGTTGTTAAAATATTGAATTGGTTTATGAATTTGTTTATGAATATGAATATGCAGTGGTTTTGCTGATTATGAATATGCTGAGGTTTTGTTGATTGTTGAATTGGTTTTTCTTATTTTGATTGTGAATTTGAACTTTAAAAAGTGATTCGATTATTGAACTAAATTGCTGAATAATGTTGCTCGAGTTGTTTGAAATTGTCTGAAATATGTTGATTCATTGTGTTACGACTGGTTTTGATCTTTGCAGACATGACGACAGATAGAGATGTTGCGGATCAAGCTGCTGGTTGTGGTCGTAGTCATGGTCGTAGTAGAGGGAGGGTTTCTTCCGGTACCCACGAAAATTTTGGATCCTCTCCCTATACTCTAACTACCCCGATGACGTCACAGGTTGCGGATTTAGTGGACCAGCCATTCATTATGGTCTCTAACCCCAATTATGTGCCTCCGTCTACGGCGACGACACCGCTTCCGACTGCTCAGCAGCCTGCTGCCATGACGACATCGCCTCCAGCAATGGAAGCCTTGTTATCAAGCTGATGTACGACCATTCCTGGCCCACATACAAAAGAATCCCCTTGATACCAGAGAGTGATTGTTTCAGAAATGGACGGTAATTGATTTTTTTCTTTTAGTTTCAAACCTTTTAAGGTAGTTTATATCTTCTATTTTTATTAACTAATTTTAAAATTTTCTTTCTGCTATTGCACTTTAGATGGGACGCTGAGCACGATCTTACCATCAGGAAGATATACGACCACTGAATGGGTCAGCGGCTACAGCAGATGTTGGAGGATGTTCGTGAGGGGTGGGACCACCTGAAAACTTGGTTCTGACCAAAAATAAAGAAGGCTCTTTTAGTTCATTAGGAGACTGATGAGCGAAGACGTTCAAGTACACTCACACGCTGAAGAAGAACAAAGAGAGATTTTCTAATCAGCAGTTTCAGGACCATTATGTGAGTAAACATATATATGATCTTCCAGTATAAAATTATTAAAGATTAACTGGATAACTATTGTACTATATTACACAGGAGCCCTACATGCAGAGACTAGAGGTCATACTCATCAATCTCAACAAAGCGGGGAGGACGCTATCGATGGCTCTGCTGCCTCAGTCGTCAATCCCGATGCGATTTTGCGCGAGACTGCTTTAGTGTTGTACAAGAACCACGTATACAGCTGGGGCCGTTCTTCGCCAGCAGCATTTGCACCTCCACATTGAGGTTGTCGTCAGGCTCTACCACTAGTCGATCCGTCGAGCCTGAGCAATACGTGGATTTGAGGCTGCAGGTGTAGGAGCTCCAACACAGCCTTCACCAGCAGGCTCAAGAGCAGAATGTTATCGAGAGAGGTATCATGAGATCCTCACACGAGTGACGGACACAGATGAAGTCAGGCTGGAGTGGAGGCAGCAGCTGGAATAGCTTCAGCGGATGGAGGCTCAGATAATGATGACTACTTGGATATTAGTTATTAGTTTTTCGTTTTATTGTTTCATTATATTTATTTAATGTACTTGACTTTTAATTTATTTGAACATTGTATTATTTATTTTAAATAAAAAGTTTTCATTATTTATGAATTGACAATTAATTGTGTAAAAAATAAAATTAAATAAAAAATAAAAATTGACTATTTATTTCAAAATAAAAAATTGACATTATCGTTGAATTTATCGAGGGAATAATCCGACGATAATAGTGCAGGAAACAACATATCTTGGCGCTAACATTATCGTCGGAAAAATCCGCCGGTAAACAAATGATTTTTCGAACATGTAATCCATCGTAGAATCCGATGGTAAGTAATCCATCGTAGAATCCAACGGAAATTACCGTCGGACAAAATTTTTTATGGTAAATCCGATGTTACTCAACATTTTTCTTGTAGTAAAATCAAAGACTGAATTCAAATACAACTTAATGAGAATTATAATTGAAAACATAGTGAAAAAGTATAGTAAGGCCTCGTTGAAAATCTAAATTAATAGGAAGAGGGTATACCTTATTCTTTCATCGATACTTCTTAAGAGTAGTACCTCTTGAGATGAACAACATTCCACGCTTTCGGGACTTTGGTATCGTCAAGATTCTTTAACTTGTATGTCCCCTTCATGAGGTTTTCTTCCACTCTAAAAGGTCCCTTCCAATTGGGGTTAAGATTTTCTTGAGTTCTTGAGGTACTAACATCAGTCTGTCTCAATACTAGGTCTCCTAGTTGGAAGTTTTTGGGCCTTACTTTGGTGTTATATCTCTTTATAACTCTTTTCTTTAATGCTTGTTTGGTTAAATTAGTTGCTGATCTTATTTCATCAATAAGGTCAAGATCCATACGATGATTGAAACTCCTGAGTAGCAATATCGGGCTAGGTTCTCCAAATTTTCATTGGGTTCTGGTCTCAACTTCTCTTAAACTCGGGAGTCCAAATTCGCTAAAAATACTCCAGTGGAATCTTTGACTTTATCCTTTAAGGTCAAACTTGTTTTATTGCACTTTAAAGCTGTTACTCGATCTTCTCAAATAGCGTCTACACGACCTTTAGAGGTCAATACTTCATCACACAACTTTGTTGGTATAAACAACAGCTATTTGATCTTCTCAAATAGTGATTTCACAACCTTTAGAGGTCAGGAATTCATCATATAACTTTGTTGGTATAAGCAGCAGCTACCCGATCTCCTTAGATAGTGGCTACACAACCTTCAGAAGTCAAGACTTCATTACAGAACTTTGCTCGTATAAATGCTCACAGGTCATTTATTGTCTTCCTGTTTAGATCACATTGTAAGTTGTTGAATCATTTAGGATGATATTTATTGTCTTTCTTCCCAACTTGTGGTGTTGACGACCTTGGTATTGAGGTTTTTCCTGAACTTCCAACTTCATTAGATGATGAAGCTGGGGTTTTCCTTCTCGACTTATGGTGTTGACGACGTTAGGGTTGAGGATTGTCTCAAACTTCTAGCCTCATTAGATGACAAAGCTGAGTTTTTCTTTTTATTCGAAACCACCTTCGAAAACTTCTTTATCTCGCATAAATCCCAAGGCGATCTGATAAATTTGCTCCATAAACTTCACATCCTTGGAAGTCAAGTGTCTACTGAAATCACGTTCCAACAAACTAGTGAAATGACGAACTCCAGTGTTCTGAACCTCACAATTTTTGAATCATAGAGGAACTTGTAATTCTTGATTGGTAAGTGGGGTGATATCAATTTCATGTCCATCTTGATTTTGTTGTTCATTGAAAGGAGTATTTGAATTGATTACTAATTGTATTTTGTGATCAGCCATGGAATTAACAGCATAGAATCTCCACAAACGGTGCCAAATGTTCGTATCTTTTGCTGAGGTGATGAGCTAATGAGATTCGGAAATCTTAATCTGACAATGTTGAAACCAGGTCGAAAAGACAATTTGCAAAACACTTCGATACTTAAGTCTGTAGTGTTTTAGGTGATAGTACATTGAGAAATAACGGAAAAGCTCTGCATACAAGCCATTAGGGCTTGTATGCTTTACAAGTTTATTAAACAATAAATTTAAAATACGCGCTCCTCCACGTACGTTGATTACACGCGCTATATAATATCCCGCGTATATCTAACTTCCAAATTTAAAATATTTGTTTCCTTCTTCGTTTTCGTTATTTTGAGATTTGGTTGTTCTTCTTCTCGCGCGTCTTCCCTCATTCTTCTCCATCGATCTTTTCCTCTTCTTTTCTCACTGGTATGTTCTTCGTTTACGTTATCTTTTTCTCTCTCTGCAACTCGAGCTTCATTTTCTCTTTTGATTTGTTGTTTTCTGAAATCAAAGTTTGAACTCGTTTTGAAGATAATGGATCCTTCAAGCTCAGATTGTGTGCTGAATCCAGGCGATGTGGATTATGAATTTGAATATAACGAAGTTCCTGAGGTTTGATTTACAGTAATTTGTATAGCATTGTGTAGTTTAAAAATTGCTTAACATTGTTTAATTACCTGGAATTTATAGCAGACGCTCGGGTGTAGATCAATTCTTCTTTGGGTGTATTTTAGCTAATAAGTGTGGGTGTATATACACTTTACTGGTTTTTTGTTTCTACAAGAGTTCGGAGCACAAATAGAAAGAAAAACGAGATTAAGAATCAATTGATTACATGTAGTAGAGAGGGAAAATGGAAATCTAAAATATCTCCAACCGAGAAGACCAATCCGACAGCCGGTTTAAACTGTCCTGCAAGAATTTATATACACACATTGAAAGATGTCGGTTCTTGGATCATTTCAAAGGTTGTGCTGGATCATTCACACCCCTGCTGTCCAAGCAAAGCAGATATGCTCAAACAGCACAGGGAACTAAGCATGTCCATTCGTCGTACAATAGAGAATAACGACGAGGCCGGTATCAGACCAAGCAAAACCTACCAATCATTTGTTGCGGCTGCCAGGGGTCACCGCGAGTTAAATTTTATCGAAAAGGACGTGAGAAATTACATTACCAGGGAAGTGCGGAATGTTTCCGAACAAGAAGATGCAAAGGAATTCGGGAAATATTTCTTAAGAATAAAAGAGAAGAATCCGAATTTCTTTTTTGAGCTCGAACTCGAGGAGGATCAATCGATTAAGCTGGCTTTTTAGGCCGACGCAAAAAGCAGAGCCGCCTTTGAGTATTTCGGAGACGTCATTTCATTCGACACCACCTACAATACAAACAGGTAACAAACTGTCCCTGTTTATGATGCTAAATTAATTTATTTTTACGAATTCGCAGCAGAGGTGTATATTGGCCGTGTCATTGGGTGTATTCGAAGCATTTGTTAGGGTGTACCTAATGATTTTGCATTCTGCACTATGGTAATTTGTTTCAGGTATAATTTGGTCTGTGGTTCTTTTGTCGAGGTGAATCACCACGGTCAGTCAACACTTCTCAGATGCTCTTTGATGAAGAACGAAGAAATTGAATCATTCAAATGGTTATTTCAATGCTGGCTTCGTTGCATGGGAGGAAATGCTCCGAAAGGGTTTCTCACCGATCAGTGCGCATCAATGAAAAGGGCTTTAGAGGCCTGTATGCCAACAACAGTTCACCGCTGGTCTATTTGGCACATCATGAAGAAGATTCCAAGCAAATTAAATGGGTACAAGGGACATGCCGATATCGAACAACAAATGAGCCATGTTGTTTGGAACTCTCATAGCAAAGACTCATTCGATAGGAATTGGAACGATTTTCTGGTGAATTTTGGTCTTGCGGACAACAAGTGGCTTTCAGGTAATGTGTTTTTAAAATCTGCAGCAGAGGTGTAAATTGTACGATCTCTCGGGTGTATTTTATAGTGTGTGTTTGGGTGTATTATGCAGATCTGTACGAAGACCGTCACATATGGGTTCCTATCTATCTGGACCACCACTTCTGGGCAGGGATGAGAAGCACACAAAGGAGCGAGAGCATGCATTCATTTTTTAACAAGTACATCACCCGGAACAGCTCGCTCATTCAGTTCGTCAAACAATACGATAATTGCCTCGGAAGCAGGGAGCAAGCAGAGAGAGAATCAGATACAAGTTCGTGGTTACCTACGACTCAGTTGCAGCCGAGGTAAAATGCCAATGCTTATTATTCGAGTCGAGAGGGATACTGTGTCGTCACGCACTAAGCGTGTTAAGCTTCGAACAAGTAAGCCAAGTGTCCCCTAGATACATACTGGAACGATGGAGCAAGAAGGTAAAGAGGCAACACACACACATCAAGAGCAGCCACGACGAGCCACTAATGGAGCCAAGAAACAAGAGGTTCGACCAATTGGTTTTTCGTTCGCAAAATATTTGCGAATTTGCCTCCGAATCGGAGGAGCTGACTGCAATTCTGCACCGTGCGTACGATAACGTCATGGCCGAGATGGAAGCATTAAAAGCCAAAAGGAAGGGGGCATCTTCTTTATCCCACGAAGACGCCAACTTGGAATCCGTTAACGAGCTTCAAAGCCCGCCAAGGATTCAAACAAGAGGACGTCCAAAAAACAGGCTAGGTTCAAAGCTCGAGAAACAGATTGCAAATGCCACAAAGAAGAAGAAGACGAAAGTTTTAAGCGAGGTAAATGTAATGTTCTTTAAATTTGTGGCGATTGAGTTTATTTTTCTAGTTAATAGTTTAGCTAATGCGGGAGTGTTATATTCAGATAAACCTATTTGATGTTGCATCAGCGGCGCATTCAAATTGCAGCCAATATCAGGGACAAGTTATAAATTATCAGCTCAGGGTACTAGCAGCAGGGGATAACTCTTTGGGTGTATAGTTATAAATAGTATGGGTGTAAAAGCTCTGTTTTTTTTTGGGTGTATTTTTGTTAATTGACAATTTACATATAGACACATATATAGATACATATAGATCAAAAGCTGTAAAAATTCACAGGTTATGGGCATATATTTCAGTTGATGTTTTTCTTCATATTTTAGTACATGTAATTCATTCATTTTGAATACAGCACAGACAGTTGGGTGTATATTTTATTCAACCCCGGGTGTATTGTTAGACTTGCATTGGGTGTAACAGTTTATAATTTACGTTTATATATGCCTTTATTTTTTCTTCATATTTTACCACCTGTAATACAGCTTTTGAATACATCACAGGCAGTTTACCATCACAGATAGTTTAACTATCGGAAAAAATATACATGGAATAGAAGTTGTTGATAAATGGCAAATATTTACATCATTTGTTCAATTTACAAACTACATAG
>NC_029777.3:4818136-4821340 GCF_000817695.3 Arachis duranensis | reverse complement strand
TATTCATCTCACTGAATAGTATCCGGGAAGCATACTCCACTCTATAGTGGTCCACCTCCTCCTACAATTAAAAAGTATGTTATGTTTAAACAGAAATATTAATTCAGTAAAGTAATACAGAGTTATATAGTTCTAAAGACAGTTACCTGTGTCCAATTATCCCATTCATACTTCCCCTTTTTAATGTTTTCCGGCTCTATTAACTCAAGCCACTTCATTACATAGATAGCGCAGTCATAGCTGAAAACGAAGAAAATAAATTACAAATCTCATCTAGGAAAGTTTAATGTTCAGAGTCACAAATTTATACCTTGTTTTTTGGCCTGAAATTTTAACATATGAGGCTTTAATTTCCTTCTCCTTCTCGCCTTTCTCGAGAGGTTTCCCGCCGGCATATGTTATCAATCTTGAAAATACATATCCCTTAAATACCAAAACAAATCAGTAATACACCCGAATGAATGGACAAGATACACCCAACTGAATGGACAATATACACCCAACACAATTAATGAAATAGACCTATCTATTAAAGTAAAGAAGACAGAGGCAACTTACAGTGAATTTATTAATGTCCTTTCTCTCATCGCTTGGAGCTTTTTTGTGTAGCGGGTCAAGTATTTGACATTTCCGCTTTCTTGTATTTATCAGCCATAACCACCAATGTCCCGAGTGGCAAACAGGAGCAAAAATCTGAAGGATTGACACATTTCAACAGTCTGTTATTTTATTTGGCATATAAGTAAATAAGCGTACTAACAAATTTACGAAACAAAAACTTACATATGGATGCGAACTTAATTTTTTTTTATCTATGAAGTGAATGAAACTCGGGTAGGCTTCCACCCTGAATTCTTTTTTCGTTTTCGGGGATATGAATTCCCCCCTTGGGTGATCCGAAAGTGCCATGCTCTGCAAGAATTGCAATACAAGAAATGAAAACATGAAAATACACAACTTACACACAATCTAAGCTAAAAAATACACCCAAATCAATGCATAAAATACACCCAAAGTTCGTAGAAGTAACACTTACCACAATATCGGGGGGGGAGACAGTATATTTATGCCTGAAACCTCTTTTCATTTTTCTGGTTTAGGATGAGGCAGATGGCAGATACAATCTAGAAATCAATTTTAAATTAATAAACATTGCAGTTGACTTTGGTGTAAAAACATTAATGTTAGTCTAAAATTACATGAGATTCTATATCACTTTTTGCCTGGAGGGATGCAAGGTGCGTTCTCATCAAAATGTATTCTCCTTGGCCAATCAGAGTGCAGATCTCCTCATACTCGTCAGTATCGCCCTTTGCATCTTCCTTCAGTCTCGTCCCCCAGATGTAGCACTTTTGTTTCATATCATCCGGAATTTGATTTATTCCCCCAGGAGTTTCAAACTTTGCAGAACTTTCTCCCCCAGTCTCCCTCTGAATTTGTGGACTTTCGTCTTTTCCCTTTGCCGCACTGCTTGCTAATTTTTGGACCAAACTGTCTAATTGTTCTAGCATAGTTGCAGTTTCTGGAGATTTTTCCCTTTCTATCTCCTGGGTCGATGCCCCCTCCTGGCTTGAATCTGTCAATCCGAGGCTGAATGATGGCATCCCCGGATCTATTTTAGGAACATAGCTTGCTGTCCGTGCCATCATCAACAGGGCAGCAGCGTCCTCTGCGTCTGGATGACTGCGTCATTATGAATAAGAATAAGAGTAAGAATAAGAATATACGGATGATAAGCAAAGATTGATTTTAGTCTAATGAACTTACATTTTTGTTGGAGCTGGGGAAAGCTTGGGTGTTGTTTCTTGAATTTGTTTGGGGGTTTCAGGAGTGCTGCACAGTTACACAAAATTAATTAGGAAGAATATACACCCAAACTGTTAGCAAATATACACCCAAACCCTAAATAAATATACACCCAATACTATTTTCTTACGTTTCTCTAGCCCCTTCAATCTGTAGCATAGGGGTTGTTCGGAATCTGCGTCAGTGGTTGTTTGTTGGGATGCCGGCACAAAAAACTGGATTGGGACTCTAAACAAGAATAAAAATGAAAGGTTAACAACGTATTTGAAAATAATAAGGTTATAAGGTTGAAATATTCTTGGAAAACTCACATTGCAAGCGCTTCTGACGGCGTTTGTTCCCTAACAACCATCATATTCGAATCAGTCGGAGTCAACCTAAAATACACCCAAAGAAGATCAAAAAATACACCCGAACAATTCAAAAAGAAGACGGGCTTTGTTTTTTGAGAACTTACATACTTGCAGTTTTTGCTTTTTTTTTCCTGCCTTTTTTTTCTTGAATAAAATAATAAAGGACTTTTTTTCTAAAAAAATATATACAGAATTAGAAGTAGAAGGTAATAGAAGAACAAAAGTAACGGTTATTTAAAAGAGAAATTACATGCTCTGTGACAGATGGTTTACACTACTCTGTTCTGTGCGTCCTTGAGAGGAAGGATCATCACTTCCCAAGTTCACAGCCGGTAGTCTAAACAGATTTCATGTTATTCAAACGAAATATACATCCAGCTTAGTAAACAAGATACACCCAACTTGATCAATGTTCGTCACTTGATATTTCATATCTCTCACTACATTCATAAAAGAAGATTTTAAAAAAAATAATTACGATGATAAACGGTAATATAGCTTACGAGGTACTGTACCCGTCAAAGTATTGATCTTCTTCAGGAGGTGAATCCTCCACAACAACTTTTTTCTTTTTTTGTTGTGTTCTGGGTGGAAAAAAAAAACAGTACCAATCAGAAATAAAAAATTAATTTTATCACATAATTTTATCCAAAGAATTGCTTACTTTTTTGGAGTTATTTTTGTTTCTTTCTTTTTCTTCTCCTTCTCCGCAGGCGATGATTCTTCGCTCCTATAAGTGAATAATAGACACTTCAGTTAATACACGAAATCTTTATAACGAAGCCAAAAGAAATGAGTATTAATTTCAGGACATTACTCATCACTTGGTTCAGATTCAGATTCTGTATCAGAATCTGACTTGTCTTGCCTCTGCTTTCTTTTTCTTGAGTCCATTCTGGAAGGCAAACAATTGTCATTTAGAACATACTAAAAATACACCCAAATGAATTCACGAGATACACCCAACTAAATATACAATATACACCCAACGCAGCAAACGAAACACACCCTGCTTAATAAGATACATACACCCAACGTGGACAAA
>NC_029777.3:4770233-4818015 GCF_000817695.3 Arachis duranensis | reverse complement strand
TTTTCTTCCCGAATCCTCTGAGTCTTCTTGAGCCTCAGACTCAGAGGTAGAAGTGTCACTGTCAGTAGTTTCTGTCTCCGAAGACGATGTTGGGCTCGCCTTCCTTTTTTTTATTTTTTTTATTTCTTGTTTTTTTTCTTTTTTTTCTTTTTTTCTCATTTTTTCTCGTCTCTGCCATCTTCACAATCCCCTGAAACATGAGATATTTTGGTTAGCACCATTCGGGTAAATAAAATACACCAACTTATTATGATTACTCACCAAAATTTCCTCTCTTTCTGCATTCATTCTTTCCACCAACTGCTCCTTAGTCCAGTTGGCAATCCATGGCTTTTGTGGTCTTTCAGCCCTGTTCTTGCCTTTGTTTTTTGAAAGATGAAAGTAGATTATCATCATGGCGAAGAGGCAGCCATTGATTGCCTTCTTCTTCTTCTCTTGATAGTCTGTGATGCCCTTGACCATGAAGGTCAAAACATGCCCCGCCCAGTTTCTCTGCGATATGCTGTCCATCTTAAAAATTGGGGCCAGGTGCACGGGTGATATTTTGTTTATCGTCGTTGGCAAAAGGAACGCCATCTGTATGTAGAGGATGAATATCCTCTTGAACATCAGGCGTTCCTCTTCGTTGCCAACGCCGATTTCCATCATTTCATCGGTAAGACTTTTGAGGGTCTTACCCTGGAATCTTCTATAAATTATTTTGTCATCATCAGAAAGTTTCTTATAGTCAACTTTCTCAGGAAATAGATCTCCTACAAAAAGGAAGACAAAAAAGCATCCAAGTCGGTTTAAATACACCCAAGCATCAGGTTAATATACACCCAAGCAACAACTTAATATACACCTATAATTTTGAGCTAATTACCTGTTGCATTGATGCCAAGCGCATCACCTATTTTTTTTGGGGTTATTTGGAAAGAACCATATCCTGTCTTCAGCCTGTTCTCCCCAAGTTTGAAGTTGTTTGCCAGCTCCCTTAAGAGTTGGTGATCCACCCTCAGTGGTGGGATGTGCATCAACCCACCGAATCCAAGATCCCTCACAATCGCCTTCTTCTCCTCAGTCATGTTTCTGAACTTATCATTCAGGAGATGTGTGGCACATTTGAGGTCTTTAGTTTGGTTTCTTGCTGCCATTTTCTCTGAAACTAAAAATACACCCAAAGATATCAGTAATATACACCCATATATATATGACTCAGATACACCCATTAATAACAATAAGATACACCCATTGATAACAGTAAGATACACCCATATATATGAGTCAGATACACCCAAAGATATCCGCAAGATACACCCATTGATAACAGTGAGATACACCCATAGATATTATTCAGATACACCGAAAGATATCAACAAGATACACCCATTGATTACAGTGAGATACACCCATAGATATTATTCAGATACATCCATATAGATATCAGTCAGATATCACTCAACCATGCTTCAATATCAAGCCACATTACAAGGTTAAGCAGTTTACACCCCCGAATCTACGGAATAAACCCCTAAAAATCAACAAAAATAGCAGGAGAACTTAGAATAACAACGTAGAACGACGTAGAACTTAGAAGAACGACGTAGAACTTAGAACAGTGTAACAAAAAAGCAAGAGTAATAGTAAACCCTAGAAGAACGACGTAGAAGAAAAGTAAAATATACAGTATTTTAATGGACTTACGTTGAGTATTGTTGGTTTGTTTTTTCTTCAGATTCTTCACAGAGAGTTTGATGGTGTTTTGATGCAGTTTTCGAACTACGATTTCTATATTTTGAACCTTGATTTTCGCTCGAAAATGGGAGGGTTTCGTTGTTTTGAAAGCGCCTTGAGAAATGGAAGAAGTGGAAGAAGTGGAAGAGTCTGCCATACGTAACCGTTCGAATGTTGAGCGCGTGATTTTGACGCGCCATGTTATCTCTCTTCATGCGCGTGATTTCTGTTTGGGCTGGGCCAACTTGTATGCTTGTAGGCTTGTATGTGTAGCAGGCCCGGAGAAATAATTACCTAACAATTTTTTTTTTTTATTTGTATCTTATAAGATAAGAGTTTATACATTTATTATTTTTAATATACGTATTTAATGTTGTGATTTGACAATTTTATAATTTTGTGATTTTATTAATCTAAATAACATACTGATTAACTAGTAATATAACATATCCGTTAGTTAATAATATAACATTCTCGTTCAATTATAATTTCGAATATTATTTTTATCCAGAATAATATCCACATCGAATTTTCACGGAAGTTCTGTTACAAAAATTTGGATATATGGAATTTAATGCATGGCAAATTTTTCAAATATGATTTCACATTTCATCAGCTTTCCTTTTGCTTGGATTTAATTAGCGTTTACTTGTATAAAATAAAATAATTGTTTCAGTGAGCGTGAAAAACATTAGTACTAGCTGGCATAGCTTTTCTTATTGGCCAGGGCATTGGACATATATATACCACCATATTAACTCTCTATCGTATATGATTACTAGTAGTGGCAAGTGCACATACAATAATGGAATGGTGACCTGTTTTGGACATGGTGTATTAAGGTGGAAACTGGTTACACACTTGCATTAATTACTAATTCATCAACAGAAACTGGTAGACACAGGGACAACGTGGTTTGCTGCTCCAACACTAATTCCCCTATTTCTTTTTTTTTTTTCACGGTATCATTCAATCCGACAGGTTAAGGACTAATCCGTCGCGATACTGAGCTCCATTTAAGGGTTTGCCGCTGGCCAATAGGTTGCTGTATGCACAAGGCGAGATTCGAACCCTCGACACTTACTTAAGCGAACTAGTGAGATAACCACTAAACCAACCCAACTTGGTTTAATTCCCCTATTTCTATGGGGGTCCAACAGGATCTTTTATTCTTTTGATCTGGATCCAAGGCTCTTCAATCTGTTACTTGATAGGTCATTCCTCAGGGAAAAGGCTCAATATAGGGCCTAAGCAATGCCTTACCCGACTTAGGCCCAAAAGCCCAAGTAAAGCCATACCACTAGACTCAGGTGCCATTTTGAGAGCACGACTTGAACTTGAACGACATCGTGCTCCCTACTACAACTATTCCCTCCTAAACCACTTATAAGATAGAAACTCACATGGAACTAACTTTGTGTAAAATTTCGAATTAAAAATAGTTATATAATTTGATATATTTAATTAAATTATCGTCTAATAATTTTTAATTTTTAACTTCACATAAAACGTATTCACCTTTAAATAAACTTATACTTTATTTATACGCCTGCTCATTTTAACGCCAAAATTTCTTATACTCCAAACTCCAAAGTTCAAACTATCGACCGACGACCGTTTGCCGCTCGTAACTTTGGACCATTTCTATTTCTAGCCCATTTACCTTTGTTTGCCTTTTTAGTTTTTTTTTTTATTTTCATTGTTTTTTATTTTTTAGGAGATTTTGTAAAAAAAAACAAAAAAACAAAAAACAAGATTTTATCATTTTTAATATTTTTTATTCATTTTTTCACAAAATTTTGAAAACACGAAAAACTAAAAATGAGAATGCAAATCAAATATGTTGCCACTTTCCAATACCAGTTACTCCATACATAGATAAGACTCATACACTAAGATAGCCAATTAAGAGAAAATTAGCATCTCCTACTCTAACCATGGGTGGTATTTTCAACCAAACTTGTATACAATGATACACATGATATCTATAATTCTATATAATCAATTTGTCCAAAAAAAAAAAGTAAATTACTAAAATATCTCAATTGCATTAACCATAATGTGTTATCTCACCAAATATCCTCCAAAACATGTCTCAAAAACCCAACACAAAAGGTGGCTCCAAAAAATAACACAGCGTATGAGAAACATCTACTACATGAAGCAGCTAGTATTTTAGTTAGAAGATCATCTTTCTCATCATGTATAATCATCCAAAATCTTCTCACCCTTTCAGAGATTTCGAAACGGTAAACAGTTAAAAAGAATAACATACACCATGTAAATGTGTAGAGTTTCATCCGCTAGTGTTAATATTTGCAGCACAATTCAGACATCAAGCTTTTCACAAACCATGATGATGTCCCTCACCAAGCCCATATGCGTCCATATATTCGGCTCCATGGACGTGAGCATCGATATGGTGATCATGATCGTGGTGTTGTATATGATCATGATCACCACTTTTTGCTTCGTCAAACATCTTTTGTATGTGTTCTGGGATGGGTTCTTCCTCAACTTTCCTCACAGACTTTGGTAGTGACAAGATAAACTCAGAAATCTTTTCAGCTATCTCATCCGGCGCATCCTCCTAAGATCACAATTGCATTAGTTTCAAATTAATTTTCGATAGTTAAAAAGGAAAAGAGCATCAACATACAATACATATAATAAATAGTACGGCAAAGAGCATATGAGCTTTCCTTTAATTAAAATTCTTTTGGCAAATCCAAAAACAATGTTCATTATTTCTTCCTCATCCCACAAACCATAACAAAGTATGGCATAGCATCTCTAAAGCTGCGTTTGGAAGGGAGACTAAAACTGAGAGATCGAGACTAGGAGACCAAGACTGAGAGATAGAGAATAAATTAAGTCTCTGTATTGTGTTTAATGTAAAATGTACTAGACTGAGTAATGTCTTAGTATTACATTTAGTTTAAGATAAATATGGAGATTGAGAAGTAGATTCTGAAATTGAAAAGTTAAATGAGGGTATTTTTTTAAAAGAAACGTTATTAACGTTTCAGTCTTCGTCTAAAAAAAATTCAATCCCCTTTGTCTCCACTTTCTTGAGGTACCAAACGGTTGAAATTTTGTGTCTCGAGACTAAAATGTAGTTTCAGTCTTTGGCCACCAAACACAATACACTGAGTCCCGGTTCACCAGTCTTAGTTCTAGCCTCTAAAATCAAATGCTACCTAATCTCTGGTATTTTTCCCGAGTTACCAGTTTTGATCCTTTGTTTGAACTCTTGAAACAACTAATGTTGTTCTTCAATGCAATAAATGAGGAATAGGATAATGAAAGAAGCACTACTAGTACTACCTAATCTGTGATAAAAACCTACCAGATAGAAAACGGGCATAGAACCTATATGCACCCTGCAGTTTCTATCCATTTGCAAATCCAATTAAAACCTCTCAAAGAACAAGAAACTATGAAAGGAAACATGCATATAACTGAAAAGAAAATACTATGCAAATACATGAAAGAAAAATTATTGCAATTTGCATGTGCGAAAGTTGTAGTAATAGAATAAGTTCTTCATTTGGGAGACTATTTAATTAAACAACAACAACAAAGCCTTATCTTACTAGGTGGGGACATCGATCAAGTGACTTAGCCCTACCATGTATCATGTCTACAATGAGAATATTTAATTAAAATGGAACCTAATAATATTAGAAAAAACCCAATTAAGTTATTAAAACATAAGAAACCAGCTCAGAACATAAGCATTGCTTCTTACTATATCAATAAAGGGTTGGGAACTTTCTAAAGTTCAACTTGATATTTGATTAGTTTAAAATTAGAAAGTTCAATCAAACTATAACAAGTTTGAGACTCCAGAGATCTTTAGATGAATAGAGCATGTCACACTCACCACACTCCACACTCTAGTATTGAAATTACGGTTTCCAATTTATAATTCAAGTGCCATTGCTGCAACCAGCTAACTCAGGTACTAACTAGAAAGAATACAACTTCCACAAACAAAAACAGAATTGCATAGCCTTTCAGAGTTTCTATTCCAACCTGATTAGAAAGTAGCATTGTAACACAAACATTGTGCACGAGCATGATAGCGTGCGGAAATAAGGTAGGCAATATCATTATTTTAAAGGCAATCGATTAATCAATCAATCAATCATTTTGTGCTCACCTGAGGCCACCGTCCTCCAGAATGTGTGACAAACTTTGCCCGTGGAAGAGCACGAGCGACTCGATTACCCTCATCACTCCATTCCTTAGACCAACCAGAAGACCACAGCACTTGCATTGGCACAGTTTTCAGGTTCTCTGAACCACCCCATTCTGCAATATCAAAGCTATAATTTAGCTTCTTCCCAATAGCGACAACTGCCTTTTCTCCATCCCTGCCCTTCAACAGCAACCTCTGTGCATCCGCATCCGCAACTCTAATCCTCTTGGAACAGCACATGTTCACTATCTTTGCAAAGGCCAAGGAGAACCCCAAAACCACTTCTCTAACCACAGGGTATTCCAGAACACAAATAGGGAGAGCTCCTGAAGTTGAGGATACAGGATCAACAAGGGTCACACTCCTTACCTGTGAATCACCAATATGAGTAGGATGATCAGATATGCTAGAACGGTTATGCTAGGGAGATAACTGTAATGCTAGGGAAATAATTCAAAGTTACCGTATTTAACTTAACATCTATAATTTCATACATATAATATGTAATTCCAAAATTACATATTTATTACATCTAATATTATGTATTTGTTTCAAAAATAATTAATGAATGTAAAAAATAAGGCAACTTGCGACTGATTTAGGCTGGTTTTTATTGTTTTCCAAACTTCCGTCGAGACCATAACCTAAAGTTACCTTATTTAAATCCATAGATGTCATGAGGTTTTCAACCCGGATGAAGTCTGGTCCGATAAGAAAGTGGCAATCATAGCTAAAAATATGAGCTTTGACCTTAGAAACATTCATTACACATTACAACCAGATTATCTATTCAGAAATTGAAAGGAAGTTTAAGTGGGAGCCTCCACCCAACGACACTTTCAAGGTCAACTGCGATGCTAGTGTTCTTCAGGGAGTCCAGCGAGCTGGTTTTTATTGTGTTCTAAGGGATGATAGAGGGAGATGGGTGTTGGGCCGTTCAGGTGCTCTTCCTTTCTGGTCTGTTTATTGTTGTGAGCTGCTGGCTTCTTGGGAGGGGCTGATGTTAGCCTGGGAAACTGGTTGCACGAGTATTATTTGTGAGACGGACTCACTCGATGCCTATCTTGTGTTGAGTAACATCACCAGCCACACAACACATGAGGTGAAGGATATTGTGTTAAAGCTCCAAGATCTTTTGTCCAAAGACTGGGAGGTCCAGTTCCATCTCATTCGAAGGGAAGCTAATGGTGTCACTGATTGGTTGACTAAATCTGGAGCAAGAAATGATTCAGCTCATGTTTCTTGGATCAAGCCTGGTATAGATTTGGAGCAAATCCTAGTGCAGGAGGCTGCTGGTTCATAGACTCATGTATGTAACATCCATAATTACACTTATTACCTTATATTATTCAACTAATTCTAGCCGTAATTAACGAATGCAAAATAAGTTAAATTTGTGCTGATTTTTTATTGTCTCCCACCCATTTTTTATGCTATACTTATATATTAAATACAATTTCATTATTGCATAGTAAAATCTTTAACAAGTGATAATGTAAATTGAGGGGTTAAAAAAACACAAATTTTCACATAAGAAAACTTGTAACATAGTAGCTATTCAATCCTTGAGATATATGAAAGCATGAGCATAATACTTAGTGTATCATGATAGCTCCTTACCAAGTGAGAATTCTCAGAGATCCAAGGAGCAGTGAATCCCAGAGCTGAATCATGCAGAAGCAAGTGAAGAGGAGCAAGACCCAAAGAATCAATGACTTGCCCCAAAACCTTACCCATCTCTTGAGGCCCTAAATCAATAGGCTTAGACACTTTCCTCTTTGACATGCGAGCTAGAATCTCTTCATATGGAATCTGACCAGTTTCTACCATCTGATCAAACGCCCAAAACACTCCCTTTTCCTTGATTTCACTGTACACATACCAAAACCTCCCTAGAACCCCATTGATCCCTTCAACGGTAACTTCCATTGACTTATCCGAGAAACCATTTCCCGGTAGATCAATTGCAAGCGCGCGAACTCCCTTTGAGGCAAGAGAGTGTAAAACATGGCGGTAAGAATATGAGCTGAGTCCGAAACCGTGAACGATGAGGATGTTCTCGGAAACGGTGGAAGGTGAAGGTGAAGGTGAAGGTTCTTGGATGGTGAAGAGTTCAATGGGGGAGTGATTGGGAAGTGGTTGGACCTTGACGGTGCGGCCATTGTTGTAGTGGTGGCGGACGGAGGTGGGTAAGCTGAGGAACCATGATTTGTAGTCTTGGGAGGAGAGAGAAGAAGAGAAGAAGAGGAAGTAGAGGATGATGAGGGAGAGAGAAAGAGTAAAGTAGAAGAAGAAAGAGAATGGGGAAGATTGAGATTGGGGTTGTGATTTGGGTTTGCGGGGTTTGGGTGGTGGGATCTTCTTCTTCGATGATTGTGGTTGTGGCTCTGTTTCTTCTTCTTCTTCTTTTATGATCGCCATGAAAATCAAAGGTGGTGGAAGCTTTTGTGTTTGAACAGAGTCAAAGTTTCCAACCTTGAAGAGATGCTCAAGTGAGACTGTGAGAGAGAAATTTTAAGCTTAATTAGTCTATTAAATTATTGGATAAACTACCAAAAATATAATCGAATAATTTTTTCGCCAATATATATTTTTTAAAATATATTTTTAAAATTAAATTTTGATGCGATTTTTTAAGTATAATTAGAAAATAAAATATTATTATTTTTAAAATTTGGTAATTTTTTATCAAATATATATTTTTTGTGATATTTTTAAAATATTATTAGTTGTTGACAAAAAAAATAATGAAATAAATATATACTTAGCAAAAAATTATCAAATTTTTAAAAAAAAATCTCATTTTTCTAATTATGCAAAAAATTACATCAAAATTCAATCTCTAAAGCATTTTTTTAAAAATAAATATTTAGTATTGTGCATTTCTGTTAATAACAAAATTTGAGTATATTTTTGTTAATGACAAAATTAATTTGATATATTTTTATGGTTTATCCTAAACTATTATTAAAAAGATACTAAGATGAAGATGTCCAAAATATCTTTTTTTAAAGATACTTAGCTGTCATAATTTAATTGGACATATTTATTAAATAATATAATAATTTATTCCTTAATAAACCATAACAAAATTGGTTCGATCCAATCTATTTATATAATTTGGATCAGATCATGTTTAAATATTTTTGAGAAAAATAATTAGATCTCTAATCTTTTGTCTCAAAAATATTTAAATTTTTAAAGATTTGAAAATATATTAAATTTTTTGTTTTTTTTATTTTTTTTGTTGTCATAACATCTCTCAAATCGACAGGTTAAGACTAATTTATCGTGAATCTAAGTTCTATTTAAAGGTCTGTCATTAGCCAAGACGAACGAGCTAACCACTCAACTAATCTAAGTTGGTTAAATACCAAATTTTCTTAAAACCTAGAGTCTTAGACACAGGGCACCATTCCAAGAGATAAAATGTACCCTATCATATCAAATAGTATGCTGCAGTAAAGTAGGACAAGTAAACTCCTAAAAAAAATTTTATGAAATACTTAAACCTCTAACTAATTATAAACGTAGACACATAAATCTATAATGAACCATCAAATATGATAAGTATTCCTAAATTTCAACAAGCCACTGTATTTACTGCATTGGTTACTGGCTTTAGTTGGTTCCTTGCTAGCATTAGTTAGTCTCGAATGGTGTTACTTATACCACTTTGATTGATAGACATGCAAATATAAAAAATTGATTTGAGCTCGAAGAATTTTCAAGTAATGATCAACCAGGGTATTAGACCAAACTTGATCACATACAATACGTTAATCAATGGCATTTGTAAGATCCGCAATTTGGAAAATGTTAGAAAGCTTGTAATTAAGATAAATGAGAGGTTTAAAACTTGATATGATCATGTTCACAACACTATCAGATGGATATTACAAAGATGAGGACATAGAATTTGCATTAGAGATTAAGAAAAGAATAATTGAATAGGATTGAACTTGATCAGGTAGCTTTTACTGCGTTCATATAAGGACTTTATAGAGAAAAAGAAGGAGAAAGAAGAGCAAGAAACTGAGGCTGCCACCAACTAAGGCCAGCAACTAGTGCAACAGATACAATAACTTGTTGAAATTTAGGGATACTTATCTTACTTTATGGTTCATTACGCGCTCGTCGTCGCTGGTGGCAGAAGTAGCAGGTCCCAGGATTGGTTGTCGTTGGCCTCTGTCCGTGTCTTTCTCCATCTCTCTCGCTCTCTATAACTACTGTTATCATCTTTGATTTCTTCTCCATCACTTCTCTGTTTTGTTCTTATTTGCCCTGTTTTCGTTTTTTTGAATATGTTTCTTCTATTGGTTACAGGTGATAGAAGAGAATCTGTTGAAACAACTCTTAAATATTGAGATTGAGTAGAGTTAGAATCTTGCAGGTGAATTCTTTTGTTTAAAAAATCAGAGTTATGTATATTGGGCATACGGAGAATTTGTCTTACTTCTTTGTAGAACAAGTGATATGCTTGTGTCTTATTTCACTTTGTGGATTTAGTTAATCAAAATGTGTGTTGGAGTGAAGATTTGGGTGGAATTAAAAGTTATCGGAACACATTTGAATGGAATTGATGTTTACAGATGATGGAAACCTTCTACCATTGTAGTTGATAATACTTTCTTTACAGGATGAAGAGCATTTTTGGGGGGATAAAAGATTGTGCACCAAACCTCTCCCAATCCCCTATATATAGTAGAATCCCCTTTAGATGCTTTCCTTCACGTTGTTACATCTTGGTAACGTAATCTGTTCTGTCACATCTATCAATATCTTATACTAGTTCCATATTGGCAGGTCAATACTGTAAAACATGATATACTGAAGCTTTTTGACAGCATTGAGAAAAATGGTATGCATGGCTATGTAATTCTCATGCATGGAGTAGCACTATAGAAGCCATGATGTCTTTTTGTAGCATTGGTGCTTCTCCTTTTGGTCATTTAAATGGATATAGAATTGAGGGTTCATGGGTTAGCTGCCTCTCTTTAGTTGGCATGTAATGGGATATTACAATTTTTTATATACTTAATGCCCAACTTTTTTGATCTAAGTATCCCGAGAGTGAGAGTGGATCCTCTTCAGTGAAAAAAAAACTGAATAGTGTGCAGTGTTTAATCTAACCATTTATCACATTCTCTCTCTTATTTATTTTTGGTCCCAATTAGAGAATCAAAAGTGAAAAATCACACTATATTCTGTCAAGTGTTAAAAAAACTGGAGAGGATCTGTTTCCTCCAAGAGTAGATGCATCTTTAGAATTCTTGAATTTTGAGAGTTCATTTGATTAGAGGTGAGATTGTTGGATGTTTGCTTTAGTGCACTCGTTTCTAAAAGGTGCCATTTGGCATCAAAGTGAATAATTTTCTTGAAGATTCTTGCACTTGATTTTTGACCCATTAATGTAAAATATCTATTGGTCAGAATTACTTCTCATTATTAAAATTAACTATTCATCTGGCTTGATATGCTTTTGACAAACACACACATGTGCACTCACATAATTTAATTGATCTTGTCGTTCTTTGATGAGTCAAACCTAAAAAGTTCAATTGCAATTTATAAAACTGGTTTCTCTTCTTCATTTATTAGATTACGCAGCTGAAAAGGCAGAGGAAACAAAAGATGCTACAATGCCATTAAGAAGGCTGGTGAATACTCAGATAATGCATCTCAAAAAAAGCCACGGAGGCTAAAGATGCTGACAAGTAAGAAAGCTGGTGAATACACAGATTATGCATCACAGAAAGCAAAAGGAAGCAAAAGATGCAATAGATTAAGTTCCAGTGTTGCTTTTTAAATTCTAGTAGGAGCATTGGATTGTATTAAGCATATGAACATATTGTGAAAGCAATTATATGAATGAAATTAGATTGGCTGGTTTGCTGAACATTGGATTATTGAACATCTTTACTTTTAAATAAAATGTTGTGATGGTTTTAGTGAATGATATATTGGCTGGTTTGCTGGAAATTAGACAAACATATGATTGTGCAAAGTTTTGTCTAAATTGAATGAAATTAGATCGACTGTTTTGGAGATTTATGCTTGCACAAATAAATTGAATGAAATGACTGCAGGATAAGTGTGTCCATGCAAGGCTTCTGCCAAATAAATTGAACTACATTGCATATTAATTCTTATTGCTTATAAATAAAATCAGTGGAGCAGAACATTATTGATGCTAATTAATTCTTATTGCTGATGCATTAAACCAGAGGAACCATGCTAATTACTTCTTATTGCTAAATGGCTGCAATATAGTGCAAGTAAACCAAATGTGGTAGGAAACTATGAGTTTGACAGATTGAGTACTTCAACATTATAAATTCACAAGTAATAGTAGGTTTCATCTAATAATAACAGCTTGGACATGCTTAACAAGTTATAACATGTTTCACCTAATAAGTAATAAGTACTTGAACATTGTAAGTCTTAAATCAACCTAACTAAGTTCCAAAACATCATCTTAGACCATATAATAAGTTTCACAAGACATCACATGAGACAATTAGCACTAATTCTATCTGAGAATGGATCGCACTAATGCACTCTTCTGAGAACTCTTAACTGTAAATTGAAAATTAGCCTGAATAAATTAGCAACTAAAAATGTAAATTAATAGTTAACAATAGTCAGAATACCGTCCACTTAAAGGGTCAGTTTCTTGCAGACAGTGTTAACCTTCCCCTCTTAGGATTTGTGGTGTTTCAATCATAAATTACCAGTATATGTCATATTCACCTTCAAGCATTTGAATTGGAAATGTTCTCAATGATTCCCTTCCCATCAAAAGCATCAAAAAAGAAAAAATTCTTGAGAGGATCTCCTTTCCCAGATATTGCCTTGATAACCTCCTGTGATTGTAAGAATACTCAAATTAGTTAGTTAGAAATATTATGGAAACTTGAAAGAAATATGGTTGAATAAAATACCTGCCCAAGGATTCCCCCAATAATAGCACAGACTGGTGGAAACTCTAGTGTACTTGTTACCAATCTTTCTAAAAGTGTATCAGGTACATGGGATTCATTCAGAGACTGTCAACAGTTCATCACAGAAAAATTAGATGAGCTAATGATCTCCACTACAAAGAGAAAATAAAGTCAAGTAGCATACTTGCACAGCACAAAGCTCTTTTTTCAACTTCAGAACTCCAGGAAGATCTGCAACAGAAACTTCTCCTGCACTACGGCCTTCAGCCTCTTCAAACTTTTCAATTACTGCAACAGACAATTTGATTTTATTGTTTGATTGTTACCAAGGTTTAATGTCTAAGGAATGAATCAAAGAGGCTAGATACTATTGACTAAACGTTCCAATACTGAACTAATTTAAATAATTTTTGCTTTTATATCATATATATTACTAACAACATATTTTTTTACAATTTAACACACCTCTCATAGCAAAGTACAGCTTTGATGTTTTCCTAGGAAGTTCCTTCCAAGGTACTGATAATGCTTCCTGCAACAGAAATCAGATAGGCAAACTCATGAGAATGAAGCATTCAACCACATGCCAATCATGGTAAAGCATAGCAAGTTATGCAACACATGTGAAAACTCCCAATAGCATAGGACCGAGACAGAATTGACAAGCATATGCCAAAGTTAATAAGCATCTTAAAGCCCATTTTCCCTCTTTTTTTTTCAATTTTTTCCCTCCAAAGCCACAAAAAAAAATCCTATAAGGAAATCATAAGTGTAATATGATAAGAAAAATGCTAGAGGACCATCAGAATTTATTGTTTTTAACCATCACTTTTAGCTATCAATCCAATTCTTTTAGTCTAGTAATGCAACAACATATTTTAACCCACACTTTTTAAACATTAATGGCTAATTAATGGCTAAAAATAATAAATTCTGATGGCCCTCTAGCATTCATCATGACAATTCGATACATGATAAGAAGGTTATGGGAGAACACTTGTTTTGCAGCTACTGATATCTTGATAACTATTTTAGGCTCACTTAAGTTAAAATTGAGCATGAGAAGTCACCAAATGGGCATTTGATCAAACCCATCAATCTAATGCAAGTAAATGCTAATTTAATAAATATGAATGAAATTTTTTTAACTGGTATGAAGAAATGCAAAGAAAGCAATGCAGTAATAAAAAATTTTAAACCAGCATACCTCAAAAGATGGATATCGTAGGTGGCATTCAATAGTTTCCTCCAGTTTTTTCTGCCAAAGAAAAATGAAGCATAAATAAGAATATAACACTGCTTTAGAAGTGAAGAACAGTATCCTCTGGTGTAACACTAGCATTTTCCAGAAATTCCGTAATTGGATGTAATAATCAAACAGTCAACAAACAGCAGTCATACAGGTTTCATCCATCCCAACATACATTTGGTCTAGGTTTTAGTTTCAGTCATTATGATCATATGCTTATGATAGGATATTATGGTATCATCTAATGTAGCCAATCCCACCAAGTATGATAAGGTTTAATTGTTGTTATTATTGTTTGTCTATCATCAAATCCAAGACAAAACGCATACAGCCATCTTTTGCTATATAGATCATTTACAAACATAGAAATAAAATATAACGGAACGAAGATAAAATTAAGACTCAAAGACAGAAAACTAGCTGTGAAACTATATCCGGAAAAGCAATACCTTCGAATACTTATAGTCCTGCAGATCAACAAATATTTCACCACAAGAATCCCTACAGTCAACAGTATAAAATGCTACTCGTTTCGATATCTTGCGGCATTTCTCGTTGGCCAATTTCTACAACAAAGGAATAATCGCAAACAAGAGCATTAATGGCAAATAGACAAATTGCATCTGCATAATATTGCAATTACTAATTTATAATTCTTAAAGACGTACATTACCTTGGCTGGAAGCGAGCAAGAACTGACAACAACAACATCGAAGTTGTTGAAGAATTCTACATCGAAACTTGACAAATCACCTAAAGGCAATGCAAACAAAAGAAAATTATAGCCAGAAAAAGGCAAATAAAAGTAAATCAATGCGGAGAGAGTAAGGCAAGAGGCAGGGTTTGAGAAAAACCTTTCTGGACGGAAACACGAACCATAGGATTGAAGTCTTTAAGGGAATCACAACAAAGCTGAGCAAGGGTCTTGCCACCATAGACATTCTCATCCGGAGGGATGAGAAAGTTGGATGAGAAGGCTTCTTCAGAGGCAATCCGATCATCTATTAAGGTAAGACTCCCCACCCCAGCAAGAACAATATTCTTACAAAACTAAACAAGAAGAAAACACAAACTCTTCTAAGACACCACCAACATGGAAAAATAATAATTTATTTATTTTGGGGAAGGTTTACCTCCGCTATGGTTCCTTTCATGCCATAGACTAGGACATGAGCTTTGCTCAGTCTGAAACAAAAGCATAACAAAACAGCAGGTAGAGAAATTCAGGGGAGCAGAATTTAAATTAGGTTAATAGAGGAGGAAGGTGAAGAAAGGACCTTCGTTGAGCATCAGCTCCCCAAACGCGAATCTGACGGTCATACAAGGCGGTCTCCTGCGCCGTCAACTCCTCGCCGTCGCCGTCCATTCACACGAGAATGTGAATTGTGGAAGAGAAGTCAGAATGTAACCGAAACTCCAACAAGCAACAGCAGTGCTACTGTTAGACTACACGCTTCTTCGGTTCTTCCCCAAAACGACCAAGTTCGTAATCTTCCTGCTTACTGCCTCACAACAATCTGCCTTCGTTAATTGGGCTTTCCTTGACCCATTAATATGAAAAAAAAGGAGTGGACCTGTTTTTGTTAACTATCACAAAAAATATCGTTTGTTAACTACAAAAAATAATGTATTGTGACAGATTAATTTTTGTCCAGTTAAATTGAGAGATATCGGAACCAAGTTGGGTTGGTCTAGTGGTTAGCTCACTAGTCCGCTTAAGCAAGTGTCGAGGGTTCGAATCCCGTCTTGTGTATGCAGCAACCCATTGGCCAGCGACAAACCCTTAAATGGAGCTTAGTACCGCGACGGATTAGTCCTTGACCTGTCGGGTTGAGGAATACCGTGGGAAACCAAAAAAAAAAAATTGAGAGATATCGGAAGAAATAAAAAAATTACAAAAAATAATACATTTAAAAATTATCCTTGCAAAAACTATTGCTTTACGGTACATTATAATCCATTTACTCATTTACAAAAACAAAAGGTTTACGCTTGATTAGATGGCTAAATCTTTTTATCATTTTATTTTCGAGAATTTTATGGAAAATGATTTTGTGAGCGAGGCATCCACACTAAATACTTATTTTGGTCCCTGAAACTTATGCGATTACTCAATTTGGTCCTTGAAATTTAAAATTATCTATACTAGTCCTCCAGATTCAAGTTCGGACACCAATATGGTCCCTCGACTCTTTCTGACGATAACTAGGCAAATAGAGTGCTGATATAGCACTCTCCCTACTACATTGGATGATGAGTAAACGACATCGTTTACCTTTGGCGTCCAAACAAGTCAGAAATAAAGAATAGTGGAGGTAGAGAAGAAGAAGAATACTTTATTTTGGGTCTTCATTATTTCTTCTCCCTTCCTATATAAAGTGACAACATTTCTGACTTGTTTGAATGTTAAGGGTAAACGACGTCGTTTACTATCATCCAGCGTGGCTGGAAAGATGCCATCTCAGCATTCTGTTTGTCTAGTCATTGTCGAAAAGAGTCGATGGACCACATTGGTGCCGAAACTTAAATCCAGAGGACTAATATAAGTAATTTTGAATCTTAGGGACCAAAATGGGAATTTAGTCAGCATCCCACTTTATTTTGATTTCAAAATGGTCACGGGTGTCAGGAATTTTTTAATGTAGACTAACATGAATCAATAGCACATTTATCAAATTGTCATTTTTTTTTCTTGCAAAATTCACAAACTAAAATAATTAGGGTTGCATATGTATCAGATTGGATCGGATATAGTCTATAATTCTATCCGATCCGCATTATATTCATCGAATCACGATCGGATACGATATCCACAATTTTTCAAGTCAGATCCGATTCGCATAATTAAAAAAAAAAAACTGTTTTTAAGTCCTATTTAGGTTTTTACAAAAAACTATCCAAAAAATCCATTTTTCACTCATTTAAATATATTTACTCATAAAATATTATCAATAAATTTTTTTTAAATAACCAAAAAAAATAATAACACAATATCTAAGTTTAATTATTATAAGTTAAAATACAACATAAAAAATAAAAAACAAGATATCATAAACTATGTTATTTATATGAGACGTGTGGATATGCGAATCTATATATCGAATCTGTTTATATCACTAGTAAATTCGCAATCCAATTCTAACATAGTGTAAATCGAATTTAATTTGATCAGATAATTCTATAGATCAGATAATATTAACAAAATTCGAATTGAATGTAAATAATTACTATATATATAAATATTATCCGATTCATCTACGGACGGACCGAAAATCCATATGCAAAGAAAGTGGCCATTTCCTTACGTCTGATGGTCAACAAGTCAAAATTAAAATTACACAAAAAAAAAAAATCATTGGCAAAAGAAGCAACCCTCTCAAAACACTTATATGTTACAGCTAATCCAACAGAGCATGTATACGATAAAAGAATTAAGAAGCTAAGGTTGCATTTGCCACAAAATGGCCAAGCCTTAATTATAATTACATGAAAGAATTTTGGCCTGGGTTCTACCATTATTGAACAATTATAAAAGATTTAGTGCCATGGGACATTTTTATTATGAATTTTAATTGTCTAATTATTTGCGGGCTCAATTGTCTTTACAGAAAAAAATAAAATTGAAATAAAATAATTATTAATAAAATATTTGTATATAAATGTAACATTAAACATCATAAAAGGTTGAGTTAGACTCACTTGCAAAACGTGAAGTTTTTATACATATAGTCTGTACACTAAAAAATGTAAAATCTGTTGAATATAAATGGGTATTTGTGAGAAAACAAAATGAGAAAAATGAAGTTGTACACTACAAAACTCGACTTGTGGTGCAAGGTTTTTCACAAAGACCCAGTATAGATTATAAAGAAACATATTCTTCTGTAGTTGATGCAATAACATTGCATTATTTGGTCAACTTATCCGCATACCATAAACTACATATGCATCTAATGAATGTGGTAACGGCCTATTTATATGGATCATTAGATCGTGATTTCTATATAAAAGTCCCTAATGGACTAAAGATATCTGAACCATCTCATGAATATTCGTAGGGGTTATACTCAGTAAAATTGCAAAGATCCTTATATGGTCTAAAGCAATATGGACGAATGTGGTATAATCGTTCTATTGGGTATCTGGTCAAAACGGATTCAAGAATGATGATATCTGCCCATATGTTTTCATAAAGAAATCTGCATCTGAATTTATTATAATTGTTGTATACGTTGATAATTTAAATATTATTGGAACTCTTGAAGAGATTTTTAACAATTATAAAACCTCTAAAAGAAGAGTTTAAGATAAAAGATTTTCGAAAAACTAAATTTTGTCTCGATCTGCAAATTGAGCATACAAAAAATGGGAACATTATTCATCAGACAACATATACAGAAAAAGATTTTGAAGATATTTTATATGAATAAGTCACATCCATTAAGTACTCCAATGATCGTAAGATCTTTAGATGTGGAAAATGATCAATTATGTCCTAAAGAAGAAAATGAGGATATCATTGGTTCTGAAGTATCATATTTTAGTGCCATTGGATTACTAATGTATCTTACTAATAATATATGATTTGACATATCATTTGCTGTGAATTTACTAACAATATATAGTTCCTCTCCAACCAGAAGACATTAGAATGGAATCAAACAAATCTTTCGATATCTTCATGGAACGGTTGATATGAGATTGTTTTATCTATATGGATCCAAGTCACAACTAGTTGGCTATGCAGATGTAAGATATTTGTCTGATCCACACAAAAGAAGATCTCAAACATGATACTTGTTCACATATGGTAGTACAGCTATATCATAGAGATCCACAAAATAGACGATTATATCAACATCCTCTAATTATGCTGAAATACTAGTGATACATGAAGCAAATCGTGAGTATTTTACTATTTTTGGCTCAAAAATTTGATCCAATATATTCTGTCATCATGTGAACTGATTGATCATAAGATAACTCCAACTGTTCTATTTGAAGATAATACAGTATGTATTGCACAACTTAAAGGTGGATACATTAAAGGTGATAGAACAAAGCATATTTCTCCCAAATTCTTCTTCATTCGTGATCTTCAAAATCAAGGAACAACTGATGTCCAACAGATCGGTTCAAGCGATGATCTAGCAGATTTATTTACAAAGTCACTTCCAAAATCCTCATTTAAAAAATTGGTACATCAGATTGGATGCGCCGATTTCGAGATATTAAATAATGGTGACAAGAGGGGGAGGCTATACTCTTTTTTTCTTGGTCAGTTTTTTTTTTTCAATTGGACTTTTCTTGAAAAGGTTTTTAATGAGGTAGTCCCTATCACAAAGAGTTTTGTACTTTTTTTTCTTTACTAAATTTTTTTTCCATTAGATTTTTCTTTAATAAGGTTTTAATGAGGTATATCCTAAATGGTCATCTAAGAGAGAGTGTTGTAATAAAGATGATGATGTGGATGCCCATTCATTATGGACAACTCACATTCTCAAAAGTGAATGATATTAAAGAGGTATTGAAAAAAGGAAATATTTTGCCTCTATAAATAGTGAAATATAGTTTTACATACGTATACACACAGAAATAACAGAATACTTCTCTCTTCATATATATACTATAAACTTTCTTTCTTTTCTTTATCTCTCTATAAGCGCCCGCTTTGGGAAGCTTCAAAAGTTTTTTTTTTTAGTTTTTGATTTATAAAAAGTAGTAGTATTAATGTCTGGCGTAATTTTCAAAACCAAATTATAGTTTTCTAAGAAACTATTTAAGAGGTTATAAAAAAGTAAAAAAAAAAAAGACTTCTCTCATAATAATACTACTATTTTTTATCACATTTCTATAAAATAAGTACTTTTAGAATTAAAAATCTAAATACAAAATAACTTATTTATAAGCTACTTTTAATATAGTTATTTATTGTTTAAATTATTTTTTCAAAAAGAGTTTAATTAAGCTGTTTATCCAAACTAGACCTTAAGTAGAAGTTGCAACATATATAATATAAATAAATATATAAATTACTTTTATTATAATGAGATAAGAGTATTGGTGAACATTAATATTAGAGTCTTCTATTTATACTTTTTATTTTATATTTATTTCTCTTTCTTATTTATTCTACAACAAATAAGACCTAATTAAAAAATTTTAAAACCGTGGCTAATTTTTTTGGATATGACACTTTGGTGCGTGCAACGTAGCGTTATGGACGTTAGGGGTGTTTTACACTACTGTGACAGTGGTTAACTAATGGGAAGAAATCGGACAGTCTTATTTCTTTGAGGAGAGAGAGGAACACAAATCGGACCGTTCGATTTATGCTGGACAAACATTTTTTTGCTAAGAAATCAGACCCACCGATTTCATGCATGCTTGACGAAATTTTTGTGTGCAAAGAAATTGGACCCACCGATTTCTAGTCTATAGGACAAAATTTTTCTTTGGACAAGGAAATTAGACCCACCAATTTCATGCATGCAAATTTTTTTGGCGCAACGTAACTCTAGTCGGACTGTCTGATCTAGGTTCTCCAAAAAATTGAAATGGTCAAAAAGGCGGTCGGACGGTCCGATTCCAATGTTATTATATACCAACTCCTTCACTAGGCTCTCCACTTCATTTTCTTCTTCTCACAATCTTCAAATCGTCTGAAGTTCCTCTCTGCTCCTTCTATTCTTCTTCGGTGCTTGAAAAAAATTAATACCGCAATGTGAATATATTATCATGGATGATAGAGTTATGTTAAAAATATATTATCATGGTTAAATTTTGTTATAAACATCTGAAGGAGTGAAATTTGTGTGTAAAAACTCATTAGATATTATTATTCCATTCACACAGTAATTTAAAGAATTAAAATGTGTGATTTGTGAGAAGATGAATTCTCAACTAATTATTCTATTTAACCAATTTTAACATGTCCATTTTCAACATAATAAACAGACATTCTTAACTAACTATTCTAATCTAATCTAACAACACACAACAAGTCATTAATCCTTAATTAATTCACTTCTAACAAATATTATATTTAAACAATTTTAAAGTTTTTTTTTCACTTCTAACATAATAAACAAACATTTTCAAATAACTATACTATTCTATTCTAATCTAACAACACACAACAAATTATTAATCCTTAATTAAATATTTAAATAATATACTCATAATAATAATTAATTCAATAATTTTTTAAATATCTTTTAAATTTATTTTATTTTATTAATTATTTCTAACAATTAATAACTTAATCATTTTATCATATCATACCTATGATCTTAATAATTATTATTACAATTTCTACTAATTTCTAACATTATCAGTATTATTTTTATTAAATAAAAATATTTGATAATAAAAAATTACATAATTAGGATGATTAAGATAATTACTTAATTAGCAATGTAAAATTTCGGACAATTGACATCGTTTATTTTTTGTCGTTTTGGTATTGTTGAATGAAGGTTAATGATGGTGGTGATCCAATTTTTGGACCCTGGACCAATGCTACTTCAACAATAGGAGAAGAAGAAAGAATGTGGGATTGAGGACAAGGAAGACACTGGTAAAAGAGAGTGAAATAAATGGTTTGATTTGGGTGGCATAGAGGGCAACATACAAGCAAGGACGGAGAGCGGTGCATATTTGACGCGTGGTATGTAATGCATAAATCGGACGGTCCGATTTATATATATGTGATGCCTGAAATTGAAGTGTTCATTTCTTTTTCCCCAATCGGACCATCCGATTTGTTATTCAGCATCGTCACAACTTCTAATACACCAATAAATACGCTATACACCACAACTATTCCAATATCAAAATTAAAAAAACTCTAAAACCGTAATTCCATAAAGACCAATATTTAAGAAAAAAAAGAGTATATATGTTTTCGTTTGAGTGAATGTTACATGCCTGTATTGACGACTTTTTCATACATAAAGGTCTTTAGTGAAACTTGCAAGAAAAAGAAATTGATATATAATTATATGAGTAGAAAATTATTTTTAACTAAGAAATATTTAACAATTTTGCTAGAAAACTAAGAGGGGTTTAGCCAACTCCTGCCAATTTTTTAATGGGTTGGACTTTAAAGCTCATCTTAACAAAAATAAGTTAATATACATAGATGTTTCTTTTGTTAAGTATCAGAATATTTCTTTTTCATACTAAATGGACGTTCTTTTATATATTTTTCGAATTTTTTTTGTATTACAAATATGAATATCTCTATTTCTCTAAGAATTTTATAGTTTTTTTTTAAATTCTATAGATATAAAATATAACTGGATATTTCTTTTGTTAAGCATTAGGATATTTTTTATTATATTAAATGAATATTTTTTTTTATATTTCTGTAATTGTTCAAGAACAACTCGTGCTCCACCACTCCTTCCTTAAACAAGCAGAGACTGATTGGATGTGATGGAATCGCAATTTGACCGATTCGAAGACCTGTGCCGCTTGCTGCAGGAGATGCTGCAGAGAATCAATACATGAGTGGATTCCATGGAACAGGGCACTCCGATCCGTCGCTAGTGGCTCGCAGGGGAGAAACCGCACCGGAACAGTGGAGAAAAATGGAATTCTTATTTTTTCGCGATGAGGATGAGATGACTTGAATTGAGCGTCTGGAGCAGTTTTTGTTTAGAGTGGTGCCAGAACAAGAGTGGGTCGTGGTGGCGATGTTCGCCATAGAAGGCCGCGCATTCACGTGGTTCCGACGATGGGAATTGGCCGTGCCGATGCTAATGGTGAGAGAGATGGATTTCTGTGTGTGGTTGTTGAAGGTGGGTAGATTAATATAGGAGAGAAGAGAAATGTTTTCATAGGCTTTAATTAAGTTTATTTAATCAATTTTTAATTTAAATTTAAAAAATTTAAAATTAATTATTAATAATTATAATTAATTGAGTTGTTTATTTTTTGACATTTGGTTTTCTATATTTTTTCAATATTTAAATATTGACGAATGACGATTCTAATTATAAATGGTATAAATAAATCAATTCAATACTGACCTTTTAAATAATTTTACTAAAATAATTGAATTTTTAATAAATATTAGCATTTTATTTGGAATTTTGGATAAAATGAATGAAGGGATTTGGTGGTATTTATGGTGTTGAGTTGAGGAATCGGAGATGGAAATCAATCAGCAATGCAGCGACTCCTCGTCTCAACCCACCCACTCCTCCTTCCGCCTCCTCTCGCCGCCTTCTCATGCCGCCAAATTCGCAGGATTCTCCCACAATCTAGGACTGCGAAACCCCCTTCCTTCTCTGTTTGCAATTGCAGCAGCAACTCCTCCACCTTCAAAGTGAAGACCTCTTCTGAGCTCAGAAGCACAAAAGCCTCTTCGTCCACTGATTCCCAACCGGACCCTAAGCTCACCGCTCTCCGCCGCCTCTTCTCCAACCCCGGAATCGCCATCGACGCTTACATCATCCCTTCTCATGATGCTCATCAGGTATCCCTATTGCTAACCCTTTATTCCAAACACAATTTAATTCATTCCGTGGTTTCATCCCTTTTTCATCTTTAGAGCGAGTTCATTGCCGAATGCTACATGAGGAGAGCGTACATATCAGGCTTTACCGGTAGCGCCGGAACTGCCGTTGTTACCAAGGACAAAGCTGCTCTTTGGACTGATGGCAGATATTTTCTCCAGGTTCCTCAATTCATTCGCTCTCGTTGTATCTAACGGTTCTCAATTATCATCTTCGCACAAAGAAATAATCACCTTGTTCTTTCACTCTGTTGTTTTAGGCAGAGAAGCAACTAACCTCCAGCTGGATTCTCATGCGAGCCGGAAATCCGGGAGTTCCCACCACCAGCCAATGGCTCAACGATGTCCTTCCTCCCGGCGGCAGAGTCGGCATTGATCCTGTCAGTACATTTATCATTTCAATAGAATTTGCAGAGAAAAATTAGAGGAGAGGTAGTTAGGGTGAAGAAGGGGATTGAGGCAAAGCAGAGAGCTTGCCATTTCTGATTAGATAGTATGAAAGATCTCAAATGCTCTAGCTACAACTAATGAGATATATAACTAGCTAATTAACTAAATGAACTAACTAAATAATCACTGAACTAACTAAATAATCACTGAACTAATCTCTAACTAACTATGCCAACTAGCAGTAGTTTATTCACCATCTTCAACTAACAGTGCCAACTTGCTATAAATATCTACCAACCGTTAACTACACTAAAACTCAATAACACTTAGCTCATGGAGTAGATATAAATAGTTGATAACGTAAATCATAGACATTCTTTTAATTGTACCCTTTTTTAGATTGCAAGCACGTTTTGTTATTCTGGTGCCTGATATATCATTTTCTTCTGTAATGTTAAGGAAGCAGTTTCTTTTTACCTCGGATGCTGCGGAAGAACTTAAGCAGGTCATCTCCTACAATAACCATGAGCTTGTCTACTTATACAATTCAAATCTTGTTGATGAAATATGGAAAGATAATAGGCCACAGCCTCCAAATAAGCCAGTTAGAGTGCATGACTTGAAGTATGCTGGTTTGGATGTATCATCGAAATTGTCAAACTTGAGGACAGAACTTGCTGGTGCTGGTTCTTCGGCTATTGTCATCTCCATGCTTGATGAAATTGCGTGGTTGTTGAACTTGGTAATGTATCTCAGCGGCTTCTTTAGCTAGATGTATTGATGGTCGTTTATGTACGATCTCATGACCTTGTAAACCTTCTTCTAATCCATATTGTTTTTAGTATAACGTAACTAGCTAATTCGATTCATTCTTTATTTTTGTTTCCTGCATTGTTCAATGTTAATGTTGCAATCAGTGAGAGTAACTATTTACGTTTTTCTTTTGAAGAGAGGCAGTGACATTCCACATTCACCTGTTGTGTATGCATACTTGATTGTGGAAATTGATGGTGCAAAACTATTTATAGATGATTCAAAAGTCACTGAAGAGGTGAGTGATCACTTGAAGAAAGCAGGTGTAGAGTTGAGGCCATACAGTTCAATCATATCTGAAATTGAAAGGTAATTGCCGAGAGTCTTTTTTTTCTTCCTCTTCCAACGACCCTCCAATTACATTTTTATAATGGAAATGATGTCTAAGAATATTATTGTAGATGACCCAGGATAGTTTTCTATACTGTAAATAGTAGCTTTCATTCTGCCAAATGTCCATACATATTTGTTTTGCTCGTAAGAGCAGCACATCTTTGGGAACTATGCTTGACTGTGTTTTGCTAGTTTGGCAGCACAGGGTGCTGCCCTTTGGCTGGACACTTCTTCTGTTAATGCTGCTATTGTGAATGCGTACAAAGCTGCCTGCGACAGATATGGTCAGAACCATGAGAAGAAACACAAAACTAGGACACAAGGTTTTGATGGATCCAACGAGCAATTGGATGGACCCACTACCCTACACAAATGCTCCCCTGTTTCTCTGGCAAAGGCTATAAAGAATGAACAAGAGTTAGAAGGAATGAAAAGTTGTCATTTAAGGTTGCCATATCTTATCTCGGTGATAACGAATAGTTGATGCTCTTGCATGTTAACATAGATCTCTATATTTTGTTCATATTTTTTAAATCAGAGTTATTGTAAATAGAATGCCTTGGATAAGCTACGTGTTGCACTCTCTGTAATTGAAAGTTTCTGTCTGTGTGGGGGGGGGTGATGCCTTATTGTCCATTTTTACCGTGCAAATTTGGCTTTCACGTGTTAATATATTCTTATTTATTTAAATAAGAAACATGTCTACCCTTGTAAATATTAGATACTCTTGAATTTGTGTTAAAACTCACATATAGGAGTTAACATTCAGCACAAATGCGTATTATTTACAGGGATGCTGCTGCCATTTGCCAGTTCTGGGACTGGCTAGAGACAGAAATTTCTAACAATAGGACATTAACAGAAGTAGATGTTTCAGACAAACTCCTCCAGTTTCGTTCAAAACAAGCTGGTTTTTTGGATACCAGCTTCGACACCATAAGTGGTACGGTGATAGATTAACATCTGATTTATTGATTGTTATACTAACATGAAAAGATATGTTGCTATAGTTTTTCCACAAATTTCATTTAGTTCAGCAAAAATTACAGAAGCTTAGTGGGGAGAGGGGGAAAAATTATTTATTATTTATTTTTCAGAAGCTGTTTTTAGCTTATTGAGAAGTTAATTTTTTTTTAATTATCGGTTTTAGCTTTATTTTGAAAACTCGCCTGGTTTTTCGCTTAATACATGTATGTTAAATTTTTTTCCATTTTAGAAAAGAATAAGTTTCTTAAAATTTATTGTAGAAAAAGAAAATGAACTAATTCCATACCAAAAGAATGTATTTTCTATCAAAAGATATTCATTATTCCTCCTTAGTATGCATATTTACTGGCATTTTTCTAGTTTTCTTCTTTTGTCCACTTTGTGCTGATCTGTAATGTGTTTATTTCATGGGGTTAGGCTCTGGTCCCAATGGGGCTATCATACACTACAGACCAGAACCAGAGAGTTGTAGTATTGTAGATGCGAATAAGTTATTCTTATTGGATAGTGGTGCTCAATATGTTGATGGGACAACTGATATAACACGAACAGTTCATTTTGGGGAGCCTACATCAAGAGAGAGAGAATGTTTTACCCGAGTTTTGCAGGTATATCGCTTTTATGTTTCTTATTTGAGTTTATTTCTGCATTTTGTTTATTGAGAATAAGGTATACCTCATATATTAATGTGTCAATAATGCAAATCCACACGTTTTTCAAGTCTATGTATAATGTCCTTGTTATTAACATTCAACAACTCTCGTTGGCAATTGATCTTAAATAATTATCTTAACCCTTATGTCAGGGTCATATAGCTCTTGATCAGTTGGTATTCCCAGAAAATACCCCTGGTTTTGTGATGGATGCATTTGCCCGTTCTTCTCTTTGGAAAGTTGGACTTGACTACAGGCATGGTATATTTCCAATTCTATTGGAGGTCTGTTATTTACTTATTTTAAACCAAATGGATTTAGTGATTGATTGAACACTACTGCTTAACCATGATCTATTAGGGACTGGGCATGGTGTAGGAGCAGCATTGAATGTTCATGAAGGCCCTCAAAGTATTAGTTATCGCTATGGAAATTTGACCCCTTTAGTAAATGGCATGATTGTTAGCAATGAGCCTGGCTACTATGAAGACCATGCTTTTGGTATTCGGATTGAGGTAATATTTTCTTAAGCTATCTCACATTTTCTGAGTTTGAACTTTAGCTTCAGGTTTTCTTGTTTGTATTTGTGACAACTGATTTGTTTAGGTATTGTTGTAGGTGTATTAATTTAATCCCCTTTAAAAATCTCACCTTTTGCACATAATATAAAGTACATCGATGTAAAGTGTATTTGGAATCTCTGAAGAGAAGCTTAAGTCTCTCCTCTCTTGAGATTAATTGAAGCTCGGTTGACATTTCCATGTCATGCCCAAACCTATGGTCTGTACTGGCACAGTCAGACAACTAAGATAGAGGATTTGAATACCTGGGATTTTCATAATGCAAAATATTCATGGCATCCCTTATTAATGAAAAGAAAAAGACTGGATAGTGTCCTACTTGATCATCACATATATTCATCATTATGTTCTTATGCTCTAACTGTTAAAATAGCATTTTGTCAATGCTCTATCCTGGCTTGTGTGGTGACGACACTCTTTTTGCTTGCAGAATCTTCTGTATGTGAGAAGCGCTGAGACACCAAATCGTTTTGGAGGTATTGAATACCTGGGATTTGAAAAACTAACTTATGTACCCATTCAGGTATGCCTGCTGGTCATGACTGATATAATTGTCTTCTTGTTTTCTTTTCGTGACTTATGGAAGCTCTGTTGTTAATCATAAAACCGTGGATATTTCTATTGTGCAGAAGGCAGTAAAGTAGCCTATCTCGTGTAAAAGTTGGATCTTAAACTATCATGTTTCTGAAATAAATGAATTAATTTCCAAGTCATGGAGGTCCTTGAGGTTTATTTGATGGTTAGAACTCCATTGTAATGATGTTTTACCAAATAACATGAAACATTATACAGCATATTAATGCTTAAAATGCAAGCCTAGCAGAAATTCTATTCAGAAATTCTAACTGATCTATTTGCAGATATTATTCTTGGCAAATACATAATTCATTTGAACTGACCACATATCCCATTTTGAAAACTTGTTTATTTTTTAGATATACTTCAGGAATCATGAGGATCTAGAATGTTATTGCTTTCAGTTTTAGTTCAATCTTCCCAGTTTCTAGTGAACTTTAATGTGTCTTGTTCTGAGCTATAGATATTATATATTATTCTCACACTAGTTTTTAACAATGACGTATCTTGCAGATTAAATTGCTTGATTTGTCCCTGCTATCAGCTGCAGAGATTGATTGGCTTAACAACTACCACTCACAAGTCTGGGAAAAGGTATCATATTTGTGGTTGACCTTTCTGAGACAGTCTGCAATATCATATATAGGCAATCCATGCAATGCAAGATGATTCCTTTTGTAACTCCACTTAATTTCTATTTTGTATGATTGAATGTTTCATAACGCTTTCAGGTGTCGCGATTGCTGGATGGCTCTGCTCGACAGTGGCTTTGGGACAACACAAGGCCTATTATGCAATGAGACTTGACAGAAGCTAATGGATGAATGTTAAGGTCCCATGCCACTCGTGCTTCAGGTTCACACTCTGGCGTATTCTCACTCCTTCCGCGCTTTGTCTCTAATCAATCTGCATAATTCATATAGCAAACTATGTGTATAATAAAAGAGTGAGAATTAGAGGCTGTAGATATCTCAAGTCAACTCCAGATCATATTCATTTGATTTTAGTTGGGTAAGACGAGCAATTTAGCCATTTGCAGTTGCAACTCAGCAGTTACAATTTTATATTCTTTATATAGATTTCTTTTTACAAGACTCTTATTGAATCGAACATCATCATTTATCAACACTTTGTATTTGAAGAAGAAACTTCGAATGGAATAATTAAAATAACTTATCATTGTTATCTAATGACTAATGGTGTGTGTGGGCTTTGGTCTTTCGATGGGTTTATCCAAACACATTCTAATCTACTTTGGCCGCAAATGAAGAAATGATTTTGTGTCATAATTATCAATATTTTGCCATTTTGGTTTTGTTCATATTTCTATGGATCCTTAAATGAGTTAAATCATATAATGATGTCAAAGAAATTTTGGCATTCGAAGTTGATTGCATGTTGTTTATGTTGGTGGCATATGTACTGGTTGGCGTTTGGCATTTTTGATATAATAAAGATAGGAAAAGTATATGGAATTAACTAATAATCAGCCAAGAATGGAACAACATAATTAATTATAATTAGTTTTATTAATTTATAATTTAATTTGTTTGTTAAATTATTGTTGATCACATTCAAAACATGAGGGAAGATACGTTAGTGTTAGGAGAGAATCACGAAACAGATGCTTTCATCATTCATTAGTTGGTTCCATATAATTAATTATGTTTTATTAATGTGTAACACATGAAACATAGAAATCATATCCAAAACCATCCAATTTACAAGAAAAAGAAACATCCATGTGCCTATCAGTAACAACATCCAGTTAAAGTCACCGGTGTCTCTGGTTTACTAGTTGACTGATTCTTGACTTATATAGAGTTGGTTCCCTAGCATTGTTGAGAAAGATATTGTCGATCTCGACGGATAGAATTTTTTATTTAAATAAATAAAATAAATTTAATAATTACCAAAATAAATAATTTAAAAAATATTTATCAAAATAAAAAAGAGATATTTATTTTGATAAATATTTTTTAAATTATTTATTTTGATAATTATTTCGATAAATATTTTTTAAATTATTTATTTTGGTAATTATTAAATTTATTTTATTTATTTAAATAAAAAATCCTGGCAGATATCCGACAAAAATGCAAAATTACATATAACAAAACTTATGAATTATGATAATATAGGTCCACTACTATTTGTAATATATTAAAAGAGAGATAAAAGTAGATTTTAGATTCATTTTTAGTTTCTTAGATTTTTAACATGATGCCTAGTCAGTTTAAGTGGCATTGTTAGTTTTTATTCCTCTTTTTTTATATGTCTTATTATTTATTTTTTACATCTTAACGTTCCATTAAATTTATCAAATGTTATAAAGAATAAAATTAATGTCAATTTATATTAAAGTCTAATTGAAATTATGAAATGTTATACCTAATAAAGGTCTCACTAAAATCAATGTAAATTCCACTTTAAGTTTCTATTAAAATTATGAAACGTTACACACTTACACCTAATAAAATTTAATATTAAAAAAAAATTAATTTATTTTGATCAAATGTTATAAGAAATAAAAAATAAACGTGTAAATTCTTTTAAGCTTCTATTAAAGTTAGGATAATTTAAGGATAACAAATAACAAAGAACAATATAAATATATATACATTTAAATACATATATTTAATTTCTTTTATGTAATAAAATATGGGTCGTTTAAATAGTTATAAATAATAATTTTTATCTCTGCATTATGCCATAGAATTTTTATTTTCTCATTATAACCTATTTTTATATAATATTATAGGATTTTTTTTTAATCTTAATTTTTTATATTCTCTTACCCTTTATTTTTATATAGGTTATACTACTGTTTTTAATGTTAATGTTAATTCTTTTTAATAGGTATAAATTTTATTAAAAACTAATTTCTTCGCTTCTCCTTTCATACTCATCACTCATTTTTATATTTACTATATAAATTAACATTCATTTCACATATTTTTTTTATCTCCTCTCATATAATCTCATACCTCTTTCATTTTCTCCTTATCCCTCTTAATTCTTGCTCATTTTTTGCACAACTAGAATTTGGTTAATAGCCATAGTTTTATTTTTATTTTTTTTTAATTTATTAAACGTATATATTAGGTGATTGTGTGATTGTATTAATTAGTTTTTCTATTTCTTTGTGTAATTGTATTCACGAGTTATGTATTGTCTTTGTCGCTTATATATCACTTCTTTTTCCTTTCAACAATTTACATTTTTAATACCATTTAGTTGTAATAATATCGTTAAAAATACATGTTGTAATGATTCATGAAAAATAAAATTAAAAAATTAAATATCATTTTTTATTATCAAAATATTAATAATATTCATACTTATATTTTATCTAATAATTTTATCATTGTATTATAGTATTTAAATATAAACTAAAAAAGATAAAAAAAAAACAAAACTAACTATTTAAAAAATAAAAAATATTATATGAAATCAATTGAATAAACTTCAATTGAATTTTTTATTACTTATCATAATATATTAAGAAAGAGCACAAAGTAGTTTCATACTCATTCTTAAACATTTGATTTCACTATATATTACCACATAAGATTTTTTTTCTCTAGGTGGCATAATCTTTTATCTTGCATTATGCCATATAATTCTAATGATACTTTTATCTCATTATAATAATCCGTCTTTCTATAATATTATAGGATTTGTTCTTAATATTAGTTTTTCATATTTTTTTACCCTTTATTTTTATGTAGATTATACTATTACTTTCAATGTTAATATTAATTCTTTTTAATAGGTATAAATTTAATTAAAATCTAATTTCTTCTCTTCTCTTTTAAGTACAATTTTGGTCCTTAAGATAGGAGTTAAAAAAATTTTTCATCCTCAACTTTTTTTTGTTTATAAAATCATCTCTAAGATTTAACTTAATTTTAAAATCGTTCTTTTTATCAAAATTTTAATTTTTATTACCAAATTACTCCTAATTTAAAAAAGAAAAACGAGTTAAAGGGCTGGGGAACAGGAAATGGAAATCACGTCGGGAGATTTAGGGAAGGAGGTGGGGAAGAAAATTCGCCACCGTTGCTCGTCGTCGTTCGGTCGGTTGATAAACCATTATTTTATGGTTTATATTGTGTTTAATTGAGTTAAATAATTGCCCACTCATTTTAATAATATTCATATTGTATTTTATCTAATAATTTCATTACTATACGATAGTATTTAAATATAACCTAAAATAAGATATAAAAAAACAAAAGTGACTATTTAAAAAATAAAAATAAAAAATAATGATATAAAATCAAGTGAATAAACTTCAATTAAATGTTTTATTTATTTTAAATTATCATTTATCATCATAAAATTTAAATTAATAGTTATATATTACTAGACAAAATTTTAAGTTTTTTAATCAATTAAATTTAATTCATATTATTATTTAATTAAATTATAAAATAACGGTTAAGCACAATAGCTAAATTTAAATATTTTTATATTCAAGTATTATTTTTTTTGGTTGTTTACTATATCTTATAGTTTAATAGGTCAAAAACTAATTCGTCGTGGATTTGAGTTCCATGTTTTTATTTAAGAGTTTGTCGCTGGCCAATAAATTATTGCATACGTAAAGTGGGGTTCGAACCTCCAATACTTATTTAAGTAGATGAATAAATTTAGGAGAATATTAGGTAAACAATTATCATCTTCAACAACATAAACAACTACCAATTAAATAAAAATACACTACACGCTAATTTAATGCTATTAATTAAATTTAAGATTAATTTATTCTCTTAACCCTATTAATTTACATTGTTCATACATTATTCAAAAATATTGTTAGTTACCTATACTTTTCTATAAATTTATCACTTAACCAATTCAAATGAGTTTAAGACTCGAGTATTAAAATTTAAAAGCAGTAAATGAGTAAAAATAGACAATCTAAGTCAAAAACAATGATGAATTTTACAAAAAGTTCTGAAAAGGTAAAAGAAGTTGTACAAATTAACAAACAAGTCCAAGTAGCACTCTACACTTAACAAAACGGCCCCAAAAGATTGACGTTATTCCATTCGCAAGTCACTAAAATTTGAAAAGAGAAATCCGCAACCCCTTTTCCCTCCTCTCTCTCTCTTCGCCGGAGCCAACGTCTCTCGTTCTTCACTCTTCACTCTTCACTCTTCACCGCATTCACTTCTCACTCATCACTCATCATCGCCGAGTGAGAGACAGAGAGACAGAGAGAAGAGATCACACAAATGCAAGATATATTCGGATCAGTTCGGCGATCGCTGGTGTTCCGTGCTTCGCCTGAGAACGAAGAGCACTCGCTGAGAGGAACCCTAGTTGATAAGATCGGTTACTGTATACGCAATTCCAGAGTCTTCTCTAAGCCCTCACTGTCGCCACCGTCCTTGCCGCCGATTCCCAAGGACGTTGCTGCTGCTGCTCCGCCGCCGCCTACGATCCGATGGCGCAAGGGCGAGTTGATCGGTTGCGGCGCATTTGGCCAAGTTTATGTTGGAATGAATCTCGATTCTGGAGAACTTTTAGCAGTTAAACAGGTCGATTCCTTTTCCTTCATTCTTCCTTTGCTTTTTCGCTTTTGTTGCTAATTTCGGTTTTTATTTTTTTTTACTTTGCTAGCATCCTGTTGTTTTTAAAGTGGATTTTCATTTTTGTCTTATGATTAGCTCTCTGTTTCTTAGGAACTGATATTTTGTTTAAATCACTTCTTGAAATTGTCGGCACTTCTATTTGAACTCGTTTCATTTTTTAGATTTAAGACTTGAATTGATTTCGTTTCCCTGTCTGGGTTTTCAGGTTTTGATTGCAGCGAGTAGTGCTTCGAAGGAGAAGGCACAGGTTCGTTGTCTTGATTGAGTTCCATTTGCCACGGATTCTGATTGCATCAACTAAAGCAATTTGATGCGACTCAATTGTTATAAATTCCAAATAATAAACATAAAAAATTGAGAGTTATAGATGTTTATTTATTTACTACCATGGTTCAATGCCGATATTGACCTGAAGTAATGGGAAAACAAATTTGTTTTCTCATAAATCATAATATTTTGGGTTGTCATACTAATGTACTATTTGAGATCCTGATAAATTAGCTGACTCCTTGTGCTGTTGTTTGATTAACCTTTTGCATACTAACAGGCTCATGTAAAAGAGCTCGAGGAAGAAGTTAAGCTTCTTAAAGATCTTTCACATCCCAACATTGTTGTGAGTATGATATTCTATTGGTGGAAGAAATTGATAAATCAGTTAGTTAACCCAAACTATTTCTTTTCTTGACTGAATAACTTCTTTTTGTGCTGTAGAGATATTTGGGTACAGTTAGAGAGGAGGACACCTTAAATATTCTCCTGGAGTTTGTCCCTGGTGGATCCATATCATCACTGTTGGGGAAATTCGGAGCTTTCCCTGAGGCAGTAAGTTGTATCTACCAAACTAGTGTACTGGGTAATTTTATATGCCTTACGTCATATGATATTATATTTCCACTAATTCATTTAACAGGTCATAAGAACTTACACAAAGCAGTTGCTGCTTGGACTTGAGTACTTGCACAAAAATGGAATAATGCACAGAGATATTAAGGTGATTTTTCTTGTAGTATCATTGATTAGCATGTAAGATCTCCTTTTTTGAGTGACTAATGTTCACTTGTAATCAATTTCAGGGGGCCAATATTCTTGTAGATAATAAAGGTTGCATTAAACTTGCAGATTTTGGGGCCTCCAAACAAGTTGTTGAGCTGGTAATCTAAGTCTTCTTCTCTATTTCTCTACTATAGTACTATTAGATATACTATTTTGACTTTGTAAGGATCTTGTATCTGCGTATTTGTTGAAGAAACGTCTTTGTTTGATTTAGGCTACTATTTCGGGTGCCAAGTCTATGAAGGGTACTCCATATTGGATGGCTCCTGAGGTTATTCTCCAGACTGGACATAGCTTGTAATATATATATATATAATTTTTAAGTTTTTCTATGCAAGTGTATATTGATATTGATGCATTTTCAGCTCTGCTGACATATGGAGTGTGGGTTGCACTGTGATTGAGATGGCCACTGGAAAGCCTCCCTGGAGCCAACAATACCAACAAGAGGTATCCCAAATTTTGATTCATTATATTCTGTTTGAGGTGCTCTCTGAACATCTACTGAAAAATTGGACCAGGTTGCTGCTCTCTTCCATATAGGGACAACTAAGTCTCATCCGCCAATCCCTGATCATCTCTCTGTTGCAGCCAAAGATTTTCTGCTAAAATGTTTGCAGAAGTATGTTTATTTTTATCCTTCTCTGCTTTCTCTCTATCCAAATTAATTCTACTCTATTTCTTAGTGTGAATGATTAATAAATTCTTTATTCTCAAAATGTACTTGCTGGGTTTTATCACCCGGGAAAAAAAAAAGAATACATTCTCAGTGATAAAGGTGTTTTATTTGGTTTCCTTTTAAATGTTAATTTTTGGGTTATGATAAATACATTATCCTTTTGCAGGGAACCATATTTGAGGCCATCGGCATCAGAACTACTGCAGGTAATTCTATGAGCATTTCTCTTCTGAATGCGCCCAAGAAAGCTGCACTATTGAAGTGGACATTTGATTCATTTAAGTTACTGTTATCTATAACTAGTGGAATGTGTTGTATTAATATCAATGTTTTGCATTCAAATATTCAGTTCTCGATAAGATTAACTGAGTTTCTTACTGGGTGCAGCATCCCTTTGTTACTGGTGAACCTATGGATTCTCTTCCTGTTTCATCTACTGTCGTGGTATGTATTATGCATGACTGTTGGGTATAAACACTATGTATCTTTGTTAATCCAATTAAACTACTTTTTCTTCTCAGAAAAATTTGGAAACTTCATCTTCTTGTGCTCCAAATGTTGAATCCTTGTAAGTAGTGAAATGATATTCTTCTCTGGACTTGTAAGATTGCAGTTGCTTCTTTGGCCCATGTTGACCATTTTTATTTTTTCAATTAGCCTTCGTTGCTCAAATTTGAATCTTGAGGACTCAGGAAATAAAGAGTTGTGGGGAATTAGCAACGATGATGATGACATGTGTATGATTGATGACGACGAGGAGTTCTCTCAGAATGATGTCAAACAGGAACCTTTGATCTCAGAAAATATTGAGGTGAATACTTTCAGATCCTTATCACTTCTTGTAGTTGTAGTATTTATTTCCCATGAAAGTCATAACCTAAGTAACCTTTTTTCCTGAAAAAATAAATGTAGAGCTTCAACCCGATGTCAGATCCCTCTGATGATTGGGTGTGTAAGTTTGATGGAAGTCCGGAATTGGAACATAAAGGAGTCAGTTTTGGCACAGATGAAAATGATAAGTCACTTGGTCACTTAGGGGATTATAACAAGGAGCAGAAAGATTTTTCCTTTCCGAGCGTGCCATCTCTATCAGAGGAAGATGATGAGCTCACGGAGTCAAAAATTCAAGCTTTTTTGGATGAGAAGGTATTGTTTCTGGTTGGAATCTAGTTAGTCCTTCTGCACTCTATCTTTTCTACAGTAAATGCTGTGCTGAGTGATGACTGTTTGCTTTTATGGCAGGCTCTTGAACTGAAGAAGCTGCAGACACCTTTATATGAGGAGTTCTACAACAGTTTAAATATATCTTGTTCACCAAGTGTGATTGATGGAACAAGTGATGAAGCTGCTTCTCGGAAGTTTTTGAAATTACCTCCTAAGAGTAAGTCACCAAGTCGGATACCAAGCACTCCATCTAAAGCAGCTGACAATACTGGAAGTCCTGGAAGTAATGGCAGGTCCTCATCAACTGTTGGCAATGTAAATGATCATAGTTCACAGGACCTTCCATCTTCTCCCCTTAATGAATTTAAAGGGCTGATAGTTGACTCCCAGCAGGAACCTGGTAGCCCAAGGTTAATACTTTGCTTTGCTTTTGTTAGCTTCAATAATTTTTATAATTAAGTAATTTCAGTTCTAGACATTTTACTTTCAGTTTAAGCTTTTCGAAACAGAGAGAGTGGAAAGAAGAGCTCGACCAGGAGCTTGAAAGAAAACGAGGTTAGAAGTTTATTAACTTCGTTGTTAGAAGATTTTTGCTATTATCTAGTATTTGTGCAATTTGTCAATCGTGCATAATTGAAAAGTAATTTGGATGAACCAAACAAACAGAAGAGGATATGTTTTAATTTATATCTAATCTATTTATTGACTGGGACATGATTGCAGAATGGAGGCGCCAAGCAGGGGTGGGGTCAAAGACTTCTTCACCAAAGGATAGAGCTTTACATCGGCAGAGAGAGCGGACACGATTTGCTTCTCCCAGCAAATAAGATTGTTGTGTTAAGAGCGTTCATCCTGCCTCCGTGAATGCTTCTTATAAAAATCACTGTGCTTGCAAATGCAAGTGTTGCTGCAGTTTTGTTGCGGTTACTAATGCTGTAGTTATATATGTCTTTTTGCCATTCTACACATGCTGAGATCCTTTTGTGTCTGAAAAGCTTCGATTGCTCTCCCAAGTGCTCGAGCTTGTCCGTGTTGTTCTGGCATGTAAAGCTTTTATAGAAGTGTTGCTTGAAAATTTTACTTTATTTTTGGGGTCGAGAGAGATGGATGCTCGTCTCAAGTTTTATGCCCGATTGTATTATGAATATGAATATAGAAATAATCAGAACTAATGCCTTCTATCGGTACTAGTAGTATTCACTATTTGAGACGAATCAACTATAACCAAATCCACTGTCATAGACTCATAGCTTAGGCCTTAGGGGAATGAAAATGCATTTGCAAGTTGGAATCTTGAAAGGAAGAAGCGGAATGAGAATGCTTTCTACTCTTTGAAGTCTCTCTTCTTTCTCGTTCCCTTTCCCTTCAAGAGCTCAACTCATAATCACACCCTAGACAGAGTTGCTGCTGAAATTTAAAACCACTCAACATGCTGGCTTGAGGTTTTGGGTTGCTTCTTAGGTTTTTGAAATCGGTTATTCTCAAACTTAGCTTTAGTGATAAGTGAGTAAAGTAAGTCTGCCTCAGCCGATATATCGTAGGGTGCTTCTAGTATACTGCAACATCAAACATAAATGTATGAGAAATTAATGGAATGGATACAATAAAGCCTAGAACCTATATATCATTTGAAGCACGTTAATGGAAACGTGTGCTAGAGAGTATCGCCAAGAACAGTTTTTGTTGGACGACTAAGCTTAATTACCTGTCAAGTAGCTCCTCCAAGAGGATTCTTTGTGATGGGGTAACGTAATGAATGCAATTTCTAGGGCATTGTCCGACAGCACATTGAACTTGATAATCATCGCCATGACCTAAATTATTGTAGAGTAAAATGGATTTTACAAAATTATGAAAATAATGTTGTTTACGCAAAGACATTTTGAAACTAGAAGAATGAACAGTAGAAGAAGCTAACCTTGAGAAGATGCACGCGCTGTTCCAGTGGAAGACACAAACGAAAATGCATGAGGTGCTCTTTGCACACATGAACTTGAACATGCTGCACAAAAATTGTTCATAAGATGCTAAATATTACTGTATGGAGTAATGATTAGGAGTCCTAATCATCTTATTATTCTTCTAACGAGTAAAAATTCAAATATATATATTTATTTTTCCAAATCTTCCTTATTTAAAAATTAAGAAGATAATTAGGAGGATGAGTTATGATTTGTACATGCACCTTACCTTTGCCAACACAGAGAAGCTCATTAACAAAAATATCAAAAGCTTCACACTCTGGTGCATCAAATGGATCTAAGCATTCCCTACAAAATGCAATTCCAAAGCTGAATGCATATAGCGGAATCTGAAATTATGGAAACAGAGGAAAAGAAGAATCACCTTTCAATAATTTCTGATCGGGTGCAGTTAGAAAGTATCTGCAGCAATATGAAGTTAGAAAAATGAATACTATGAATACGTGAGTATCATGCGGAAAATTGTAGTAGCACCTGGTACGCCTCAATTACACGGCGAATCATGGAATCACCGTCTTTGTTAACATCTGGATGGAACTGCTTAACCTTTTTTAAAGAAGAGAAATCAGAAAAACATGAGTGAGTAATAGAATTATGATAAGAATGCAAAATATTGATGCTGGTGTTTTGTACTTTGGATCGAAAAGCAGCTTTGATCTCGGTGGTGGAGCAATCAGGTTGAAGTCCAAGAACTGCATAAGCTGAAGCAGTGGAAAGAGGAACATCTTCTCTGCTTCTGCAACTGCAACTGTAACTAACTCTTCTTGCTTGCTTCTTCGGAATGAATGGAGAACCGTGTTTCCGAAAGGGTAAAATGGTAATTGGGGTTGGGGTTGCTGTTAATGTTAAGCCACTCAACAACCACGAACCCATTATTCTCAATTACTCTTGTGGCCACAATGGTTCCATCCACTTTCTTAAAATTTAGATTTTTTATGGTCTACAAGATTCGTGAAACTTTGTTTGGACTAAATTCGTGTTCAACAACAATTCTAAGGTTTTACGTAAAACAGAAATAGATCCTCTTACATTTTTTTTGGTGACTCCTACATTTTTTTTCCCAGGCGTAGAGTGTAATTTTTAATTTTTTAATATTTTTTCTTAATCTCACTTACAAAATATATGGTGAGTACTTTCTCAAATGAGAAAAAAATTGAAAGGATCAATCCCTAAAACAAGGGCCTAAAGACATGAATTAAAATGAAAAATATAAGATGCATTAATTTACACAAAAAAAAATCTCATATTTGTTTTCTCACTTATATTCAGATGTTCAATATTTATACTGTAAATCAGAAGTTATTTTGTACCACATTTAAAACACGCTTCTTTCATTCAACTGTTGTAAATACATAATAATTCAATCTATTGTGCACACAATTATCGTAAAATTGTGGTATTTTAAAGGGAAGAAAAATTAGTTGAATTATACTCATAATATTATTAGTAAATATTTGAACTAAGTATACAAAATAATGATTAACAAATGCCCTAAATCAATTATACTGCTGTGTCCTCTATTTAAAGAAACAAATCCAAGGCTGGATAATTTTCAGGACAAAAATTGAATTGGATTATCACTAGAAATTCAATGGTGAGAATAAAAGAAGCTAATAATCCTTATTTTCTTGGCCCAAGTAATAGAGAATACACTTTTTATCAGGTACATAACCTTCATCTTTCAGGTGTTCTAATAACCCACACAAAACCCAGTATATAATGTCAGCTTTTGGATGCAACTTGTCCCCAACAACGAAACTGTTAACTTTCTTATCAATCTCAATGCAACTTATGCCTACTTCCTTTGCTACTCCCATCTCTTTCATTCTCTTAATGGCACCCGCTCTTTCTTTCCATTTCCCTTCAATGGAGTATATGTTTGCCATCAAAACATAAGGAGCTGGCCTCTCTGGTGTAGCTAAAAATAATTGATCCGCGGCATATTTACCCATCTCAGAATCACCATGGATGCTACAAGCACCAAGCAATGCTTGCCAAATCGGTACACCCGGATTCTCAGGGAATCCCTCAATGAACTTTTTAGCTTCCTCAAGAAGTCCTGCCCTGCCCAACATGTCAACAACACAGGCATAATGTTCCGAGCGAGGACTTATGCCGTGATCTCTAGTCATGGATTCTAAGAACTCCATGCCCTTGTCGACAAAGCCTGCATGGCTGCACGCATGTAGTAGTGACAAAAATGTAACATCTGTTGGTGCTACACCCTCCATTCTCATCTCTTCATAAAATTCAAGTGCTCTAAAACCATCTCCATGGCGAGCGAAAGCCGCAATAATAGAGTTCCATGAAACCGAGTTCTTTTGACTCATTCGATGAAAGACTTGGAGTGAGTCATTCAAATCACCGCACTTGGAATACATGTTTACAAGGCCATTACTTACAAAAGGATTCTGAATGAAGTTCTTCTTAATAACCAAAGAGTGAATCTGCTTACCAAGAGACAAAGACGTGTCAATTCCAAATACGCCAAGAATAGCAGAAACCATGTTGGGATCCACTTCAATACCCAATTTCAACATTCTCATGAATATCTGGATAGCCTCCTCCTCAAATCCATTTTGAGCAAAGGCTACAAGGATTACAGTTAAGGAAATTTCATCTAGCTCCTCCGCAGACTCAAAAATTTTCCATGCTTCTTCTAAACTTCCGCACTTCGAATAAAAATCCATCAAAGCACTTTCAATGCATAAATCCGACTGCATTCCTAACTTCCAAAGCAGGCCATGAATTTTACAACCTTCCCTCAGTGCCTGTAAACCTGAACAAGCCATAAGTGAGCTCAAATAGGTCAAAATATTAGGACTCACTGCCCCGCAACGCATTTGAGCAAACAAATTCAAACTATCCTCATAAAATTCATTTTGCGCAAGGCCAGAAATCACTGCTGTCCAAGTCACAACATTCCTCTCAAGCATCTCATCAAAAACCTGCCTCCATTCACTAAAACACCCACACTTAAAGTATGAAGTTATGAGAGCATTTCCCACCGTAATTTCCTTCTCAAAGCCACCAAGAAACACCAAACCATGGATCATTTTGGTTAAACTAGAGAATCCAACTCCATCACAAGCTGACAGCACTGTAGTCAGAGTTGCTTTATCAAATCCACAACACCCTGTCCCTGACTCACTCCTTTGCTTCTTAAAGAACATTAAACCCGAATCAAAATCCCTGTTTCTTAAAAACCCAGAAATCATAGTGTTCCATGACACTATATCTCTCACGGGCATTCGATCAAACACCTTAAGGGCATCCTGCAGTTCACCACATTTCGAGTACATCGACAAGAGAGAGTTCCAAACAAAAAGGGCATTACGTGGGAACCTATCAAAATCGAATGATTGAGATTGTTTGATGAGATGGGCATGGATGGAAGAACCAAGGCGAAGGTTTCCATCTCTGCCGCAAAGGGAGAGAAGAGAAGCTGAGGTTGGTGCAGGGAATGGGTTTTGAGAAGTTGGTAATGGTGGGTTCTTCAGATTGACGGGGGAACTGAGAGAATCCACCAATGAAGGGATATAAACATTGAATTTCCATCTGGATTTCATCCATGAAATGGATCATAACAATACAGTGGTTCAATGAAAACCACATTACACACAACTACGTCTCACCACAGTATCTGGCTTAAGTAAAAATTAGCACTCATGTCAAAAACAAAATAAAAGAAAAAATATAAATAAAAATAAAATCCACGTAAAATGTGCTCTAAAAGACTTCTTAAAACATAGAAATTCGAAGTTTTGATGTCTTTTAATGTATTGAAAATATAAGGAATTTATTTTTTAATAATTTTTATTAAAACTTTTTGTTATAACATTTTAAACTAATATCTTCAAAGTATTTGTTAACAAGTAGATATTCTACTCGCATAAACAAAATGCTAATACTAGTATTGTGTTAATTTAGCGAGAAACATTAAATAAATTAGTTCATCTTTTAATAGTCTTGAGTTCGAGTTCATACATTAAAAGGAGACGGTTGCTAATGATTTTTCTAACTAAAAAAATCAACTAAAATTTCCCTTATGTTTACCCTTCCTTTGTTAAATTTAAGAGAGGTAAAAAACCAATACTTTTTTTTATCAATATTAGCCAACACTTTGAGCCTAATATTTTATAATTCAGTATTTGATTTTGGTAAAAAATAATAAACTTTGTTAGTCATGTAATATTACTTTAAAATCTAAAATACATGAGCATTTCACTAGGCTGTTGTGTTGAGTGTGATTATCATACAACTTCATAGAATGAAGTGTGCTTCATCGTAATTCCAAGCATGCAGAGCAACACAAGGAGTGACACCCTCAGGGTCAGTGACTTCAAAAGTCAACTCAATATGCATCACCTCTCCTGGGATCACTGAAATGTAATTATCTGAATAATGAACCGGAAGAATTCTTGTGTCTTCCCCTTCCTTATTGTCCTTCTTTGAGGTATGAACAGAAAAATGAAGAAAGAAAGCAACACCAACGTCATCCCCATTTATCTCATAAACTTTCAAACCATCACTTTTCCCAGCAAAACATCTCTGTAACCTCTTAAACCAACCAACTTCATGTTCCTTGTCAACCAAGGAATCTGCTGTTTCCAGTGAGTCCTTACCATCAACATAGCTGAGCCTACCTGTTGAACGTTTAGAGTATGGTTCTTTTGATGTGTTCTTCACTTGAATTTGAATTTTGTAAGTGGACCCTTCATTGGAAGTCTGGGAGGTTATCCTGAGAGGTATTTTCTTCTTCCTATATGGCTCCAATAGCTTGTAATCTCCACCGGAAATATGTAACCAATAAAAGTTTCTAGAGATGGTTGTGTGATCTGACATGCTGTATAGTTTGAGAAGAAGAAAATAAACTGGTTCTGAATTTTTTGACTTCGGATAATCCATCTCAGAAATAGATGCAACTTTCTTTGGCAGCAAAGAGAGATTTTCAAGAATCTTATAGTATGAGCATGTTCCTTCCAGATTCCACACTGAAGCTTCCATAGCGACATTAGATAATTCTTTCAACGTAGTATTAACAACCTGTGTTGGGAAAAGATAAATTATAAAATCAATTGAAAGTTATCATATTTGTAAAATGACATGTCTAATTTTATTCCTAATTCATATAACTGAGCTTCATTTCATACACAATTACCTCTATAGAATATGTAGCCAGATTAAGTTGTATGTGAATTGGCTCGGCAGCACATCGACAACCATAGAAGCCTGCGGTTTGGTCAAGGAGATGATCGTAAAACTGACCTCTCAGACCTGTCCAAGGATTTTGCGTCTTCCAAATCAATACACCGGTATATTTGCTCCACATTCGAGAGCTCCATCCTTCGAGAAGAGCTCTATATTGTACGTAATTGACAAGTTGAGCCTGACAGGATAATAGAATAAAAATTTTACACCAGCTTCAATGAAAGAACAAAGGAAGGAAAATCAGGAATGGCCAAAGATATGAAGACTTCTCTTACCTTCAAACAAAAATCATCAAGATCTTTTGCATCACCATAAAGTTGAATTTGATCATGAACCTTGCTTGGTTTCGAATAAGGAATGTATTTATGGTACTCCCATATGGGGTTCGGAACTTCTTCTACATAACCATTGGAAAGTTTCTTAAACACTGGTATCTTCCATCCTTCCGGAGGCATTGTGGCTCTTATGGTAGATGCAACTGGCACTCCTACGGAGCCAACCTCTGGATTAAATCCATAATCATAATAATTATCCTTGAAGAAGTCTTCCGGATTTTGAATTTCATAAGGACCATCAGTGAAGTTCCCCTTTCCATCAGCAAACCCATCCCACAATGATCCTTCTATGTATATGCGTGTGCCATCAAGGTACTGACTGGGATCGGTCAGCTCCAGAGACAAGTGTCCTACAGATTTGTTAGTTTCATCTACAGTTTCAAACCAAGGATGAAGCCTCAGATCATTTTTCAAAGCAGTATTTATATCATCTGGTGGAGTTTGTTCATTTCCACCCACCCAGAGAGCAAGACTAGGATGATTTCTGAGAAGCTTCACCGTGTCTCTTGCACAAAACAAGAAAAGATCATGGTCTAGAGGTCCATTTGGATTTGATATTGGATCGCCACGTCCATCAACATCCCCAGTTATCCAGAACTCTTGCCATACCTGGAAGATTTAAACCAGAAGTATGACCATTTTCAAAACCAATGGTGGCATTGATGTAATATAAAAATAAACTATTAAGATACAGATACTGGGACGCAACAAAAGACCTCCAAAAGTACGCTCATAACAAATTCATGTTCAACACAGACAATGAAGAGAACTACATAACACTGTTTTTAATAATGACAATTGAGTCATTCAAGTTTGTATGGGTTTGACAGAGCAGCATTATTCAATAAATATCTTCAAAAAATATAGCTTAAGGAAAAGGATGACAAGTAGATATATTAGCAATATGGCTTACCAGAAGGCCATAATAGTCACAATAATGATAAAACTCTGGCCTTTCTGCAAGTCCACCACCCCAGCAACGAATCATGTTTAAATTCATATCTGCATGAAATTTTATATCTGCATTATACCGCTTCTTAGAAAGCCTCAGTAGCCCATCAGACAATATCCAGTTTCCCCCTCGAATAAAAATTGGTTCTCCATTGACTTTAAACAACCTAAAAGATAAAAAAACATGCAACAGACATATGCAGAAACAGATTAAGATTGAATTAATTCTACTAAGAAAAGGGCACAGAATACCACATTGAAGAAACATCAAATAAGAAATTCATCATACCTCCCTCCAGTAGCATCATCAATATGGCTCTCAATTTTGCGGAACCCAAAGAGATGGCTCCATGAATCAGACTCACCATATTCTTTAACATCAATGTTAATGATAACATTGTACAAAGACTGCTTTCCCATTCCATTTGGCCACCATAAATTGGGCTTATAGAAGAAAAGCTGGGGAAGAAGATGCAGAAGAAAATAAGCTACAACACTGGCTATGATCACTTTGACTACTTAAAAATCTTTATATACTCTCTTGCTGTCAGTTTTGTTTCTTTGGATCACACCATCAGTATAACCACTTCAGAGGAACATCAAGTAATAATTACAACTTATGAATCCCAATATCTTGGAAATTGCTAAACATCACCTCATCAAATATGTCCCCTCATAGTCATACCTGAACCTTTTATTTCCTTTTCACAAACAAAGAAACACAGAGAACCACTTATTATTTATGGTATCTTGAACCTAAAAACTAGCAGCAGTATATCAAAGACTGTATGGTCATAATAGTCATTTAGGACTTCAGGTTCAGGATATGAAAGTTGATTTCAACAATTATAATAATAGGATTAGAGCAGTTTAAGAGTGAGAATAAGATACATCCACATAAACTTTGTCAAAAGCAATTGAATGTTGTCACTTGTCACTGACCTCAGGAAATGTATACTGCACCCTTGAATTTGCTGGAACTGAGAGATATTGAGTTTCCACATGCTCCACTAGGCAAATGTTATCCTCAAGTTCCATGATCACTTGGATACTCAAAGAACACTCAGCAGTCCAGGAGCTCTTATTTTCCAACTCAGTAGTTGTGTGTAGATAAGCTCTTTCATAATTGTCAAAAAATGATGACACCAAGTGCGGATCAATTATTTTTACTGGCTGCACAAAACAAAGATACTGAAATCATCCTCCCAAGTAATGGTTAGAACTTAGAAGCACTATCAACTATCAAGAAGTAAACTCTAAAGAATGCTCAATCAAATTCATTAGCTGTATGGAAAAAGGTATCATAGCATTTCTCTAATTGTGAACTACAAAAAAACCAGTATATGACAGGACTAGCAGTTCTTTATATTTAACCATGAATACAGAAGGGAGAGGAAGGGCAATGCACCGAACCGAAAAGGACGATCAGGAGAAAAAAGGCTAACTTAAATGGTCTCAATGACAAATTCTCATGCATGAAAAGAATTTGGGATAGTGAACTAAAATATTTAATATAAGTATATAACTCACCCCAGTAACAGAAATGGAAACTTCATCCCATATTCCAGTATTCCTATCTCTGCAATCAAATTCAACACTAGCATTAGATAAAGATGCATTTTGTTTTACATTACCCACTCTGTAGTGCACATTCTCTTCAAATTTTAAGCAGTCAACATGTAATGCTCAAAATGCACTATATTTAAAAGAATGATGGTTTTTATATATTATTTGACATAATTAAGGGAAAATAAAAGGAAATACATTGTCCATGGAACATTAATCAAGTAAGTGACCTTATTGGAGCTATCCAATCCCAGCCTTCCACATATTGTGTGGCAACATCCTTGCCTATCTGCAGAGCAACAAACGAGAATGACTTAGACACTACAATAATCAATCACTTCCTCTCTAACTCTCGTCAGGCTCTCAATTCCAAAGGCCTAACTGATTTAATAAGCTCTAAACCGTATCCTGACCTCGTGATCACCACCCTGTCCCCCTTCAGGAGGAATTCTCCCCGGATGATCGGGAGGGTGAACAAGAACAGCTAGAAGATTACTGCCATCAGGGTGAAGAATATCGGTGACATCAATTGAATGCCTTCGAAACATTCCTTTTGGCAATGTGATTTCGTGCCCATTCAAATACACATCAGCATAGTAATTGATTCCACGGAAGTTCAGATCACAGTGTTGATTGATAGACTGCAAAGGATTCAGTAATTAGTTAACTTATGTCAATCCATGATCCATCAAAACAGTAAAGAAACAAATATCAAATGAAGAACCACAACAACAGAGCATCAATTTCAACATGAGAAGAAGAAACGTACCAGCTTACAGTCAAAGGTGGTAAAAAACCAGAAGGTATAATAATCTCTTCCAGAATCAGCAATATCTACAATGTCTTCATTTTGAAGTCCATAAAAGGGATCAGGCACCACTTTGTTCTTCACTAAGGTCCCCAGAACACTGTCAATTCAATAGATAGTAAACTACCACAAAGACAAGAATGAAAGGAAATGCATGAATGGATAGTAATTAAAAGCTAATAATGCTGTGTTTGCCACAATCGAGAGAGAGAGAGAGAGAGAGAGAGAGATTACGTTCCAGGGACGAGAGCTTGCATCCATGGTGAAGTGGGGGAAGTAGGGGGGTGAGTCGTGGTGAGCTGGATTCCAGTGAATTGGACTTCGGTGGACCTGGCTGCCAGCCACCCTGAATCAAGCACCGTCTTGCGGTGTTGCTCCGCCATAGTCGCCGGAGTTGAGAATAATTAGATCGCTGAACCGACACGAGTCAGAGAAATGAGAACAGAAATGGAAAGAAAAAG
>NC_029777.3:4757983-4770022 GCF_000817695.3 Arachis duranensis | reverse complement strand
TATGTATAAAAATTTATGTGTATTTTTATTTATTCTTTTAATTTTAATAATTATCTAACATTTATTTTTATGAATCTTAAAGAAATACTTTTATCATATAAATGAATTTTTTTAATAAGACCAATTTATTTTATAATAATATTTTTAGATTTAATTAATTATTTTATAAAAAAATTTGTTAAAAGTTTATTTGTTCAACGTACATAATTAAAACTTAATTAAAAGTAAATGAACTAATTTATTTGATGAGAATAAATAAAAATTTATTAAAAATTAAAATGTCTGATCTATAATTTTTTACGATCAACTTAGATATTTATTATTTTTAAATTATTAACATAGTTTTAGCCTTATTATTAAAAATGTGTTTTTATTTTCTAAATTCGTTTTATTATTACTAATTCTACTTTTAATATTTCAATTTTGCCCATTCCATTTTTTTTTTCTCAAGCTTTATCCTTTTTTATCTCATCTAATTCCTTTATCAACACTAGCAACAAAACCAATGCCACTATCACCTACTTCCTCTCACCACAGAAAAAGGAAAAAGATGAAAGAAGGTGGAATAGCAAAAATGAGATAAAAATGACAAAATTAAAAAACCTTAAAATTTTAATGAATTTAGAAGATATAAATAAAAATAAAATTTATTCAAACAATATAAATTAAATGTTATAAATAATTTTAGAATACGTATCAAATTCTGTTTTCTTCTGGGTATATGTGGCATAGTGCTTTCTTCTTGATACGTGCGTGTCATGGTGATTTGCCCAATTATAAAACACAACACGTGGAATTCTGTAAATATAAGACGCATGAAATTAAACGCCGCCATAATTAATCTTTTCTCTTTCGGATTATAGTAACACAATCTCCATTGTTCACTTCTAAATGCCACATTTAACTACTTACCAAACATGGAAATGGGAGAGTGGTTGATCCTTCACAGTTCACTTAATAGTTAATCTACAAAAAGTTACATCCCGCGTAGGATCGTTAACATATTTTGTAATTTTTATTTTTTATTCAAACAACAAAAAATTTATTTTTTTATTTTTTAAATATTTTTTCCTCCTATTTTTCATAAATCCAAACAACCTATTAAAAGAATGAAAAAGAAAAATGTAATGTCATCTTTATAAGTGTTTTCATATATATACTTTTTATATTACGATTGTTTTTATTATTTTTTTTTATATTTTCTTGTTACCTATGACATATTTTATGGTTTTAAAGAGAAAAAAATCCTAAACGATTCCTGATAATTATCTCAAAAGACAAGAGATCTTTAATAAAAAATACTATTTTTTATTTCTGATTTTTATTTCTACGAGACTGACTAGTCTTTCTATCAATATTTTTTTCTATATTCACGTAATAAGTTTATATAGCATATTAAACTGTTAATTTATTCATTAAGAGTTAATTAGGATTGACAAATTCTTTTTTATTGAAAATTTTATAGTCTTTTAAGGATAATTGTTAATATCGTTTAAATTTTTTTATATTTTTTGTTATTTTTTTTAAATATATTAGCTAAATTTACTGCATAAAATTAAGAAATATTAATATTTTTTAAATTATTTTTATCAATAAAAATTAAATGAAATATATATATATATATTAGTGATTAACGTATCATATAAGTATATTAACATATTGTTTGAATTATTATAATCAATTAAATTGTCAAATGCAGGCTTAAAAACACTAGAATGAGGGAGAAATTAACTGCAATATAATGAATGCAAAATACTTTATATGCATGAGGAGGTAGCTAATTACTATTAGGAGCCTCCAATGCAGCGCAGCTTTAAAGTCATTGTGTTTGTCAGAGATCACCAAAATATCCTTTTGTAGAGTCACATTTTGTTACAGGCTGGTAAAAAAAAAAAGACCCAAACTCTGCATTTTTCTCTTCCACAAGTGCAAAAGTAATGAGCAAGATATTCGAGTTTTCATCTTGCGTGATAGCCAAAAGTAAAGTACTGCCATACTTGCCATACAAATGAGTACCGTCGATACTAGTTAGTGGCTTACAATGTCGAAATGCCTCAATACAAAGAGAAAATGTTCAAAAAAGACGATGAAAGTATACGGTACCCTAAACTTGATTACCAACTCTAACCGGAGAAGTCTTCAACAACGCAATAGTTTTCTCCATGGTGGACTGCACTCCAAGGATCCAACGAGGCAACTCGTCATAGGACTCTTTCCAATCTCCGTAGATCTGTATTATTGCCTTCTGTTTTGCCATTTAGACCTTCTTGTAACTAGGTCTGAATCCATAGGTTGTTTCAGTAGCTTGCTGCAACACCTTTATTGTAATAGTAGCATCGACTCTAACCAACGAAAAGATCCTCGCACAAATAACATGATAATCAACTTGTCGATGATCCTTGAAATCGATGTAGCCAAGCAAGTGTGAGGTTCATTGTACCTTCTAACCTCTCAAGTACTTTTTCATTGCCAAAGTATGATGCGAATCAACCACGTACAACCTTTATCGAACTCCTTGCATCTCTCATTGTACTTAAGATGATATGACTCTATCACCCTATACTCAACTCCACGATGGATGCTATAATCTTTTACACTCAACACAGCTTTCTCCTTACTTTGGAAGGATTGGCCAATCTGAAATTCCGTAGCAGAAGTTTTTTCCTGCAATCCTTGACCCCCAAAAATAGGATTTATGTCCGGTTGTTGGCCAATGAGTTCCAAGTTTAAATTTGAAAAATATGAAAGATGTTGCTGTGTGCTAGAACTTGATGACTCCTGATGTGTCGGTGGATTGCTCCAGATATCCTTATCACTGTCCCCAACAATGTCAACACACTTTTCGTTCGAATCATCCACTCACATTACATTTTTAACTTGATCTGGTTCACCCTCACCTGCAATATCAGGAATCAAACAGGGTGACTTAGCTATCCTAACTGCAACAGATGGAGGATCAGCCAACAGACAAGCAGGCGCAACTACAGGCATCAAGGTAGAAGCACCCCCCAACGTAGTCGTCTGAGGATTTAGCAGTGATGTCTCAGAACTGTTGACACCATCTTCTAACTTGGCATACAGCTCGTGTATTCTCGCTTCCGAAAAACTTTGTCGACAATGAAATAAAACATGCATATCTTCATCGGACCCTGCGACAAATGTTTCATACTTCACACTAGTTGACACAACGGCAATAGGGATATTGTAAAACAACTTTTTTACCCACTTTGTCCCACACACCCCAACTTTTGCAATATACTAATTTTTAGCTTTGATAACGTATTTGATGACTAGACAAAGACACTCAGTAGTTTCTTATCAGTAAACTTAACACCGTACCTTTTGCTTTTTTAATTTTTTTCCAAAACAATGTACTAGAGTTAGAAAACTCTCTTCACTATCCATTTGTAAAAATAACACTATATTTCTTAACAAACGCCTCATACTGGGTATTTATAAAAAAATTATTCTATGCATAAACTGCTACTGTGTGCCATGATTTATGGAAACCAATACTTCTTCAGAAACCGCTATAGCCACTCGCAGTTTTTAATAAGCATAACTTTTTTCAGAAACCATTACACCTTGTAGTGGTTTTTTCCCAGCACAAATTTTCACGTAAACCGCTACATCATGTAGCGGATTACGTTCAATTGAAAATCGCTACATTCTGTAGCGATTTTTATAGATATAAAAAATTACAATTTCGTATACTGTATTAAAAAATTGTAATATGATAAATTTAGTTTTCAAACAATTTATATATACATAAATTGCCTTAAAAATAAATAAAAATACCTTTTATTAATCATAAAATATTTTTGTTATTTATAATTATATATGATCTGTTAATATTATTTTTCTCCAACAGATATTAATAATGTAATAAGTGTATAAATCAATTAATGGATTATTAAAATAAAAATTAATGATTAATTTAATTTAAAAATAATTAATTGATTCAACCGATTATCCAACTATCAAACCAATAATTCATTATCCTAATAGTTTTCGGTTTGGTTTTGATAACTATTCTATCCATTTGCATACACTTATCAATTCCTCACTCCAAACCCTAATTAAGTTAATTTGATGATACAATAAAACAGCAGTCGAATTAAGCTAAACATGAAGGTATACTGCTACACTTCAATTAGAATTCTAAGCCACATGATAATTGTTCCTTCTAGGATCTTTAACCTGAATCTTCGAATGGGCATCAAAAGTACTATCATTCATGGCTATCCTTCTCCACTTTACAATCCTTTGATTCATCTTGGTGCTAAGCCCACAATAAGATTGCAACTCTTTGGGCATGGCATCATAAACCTGCCACCATTTTTGGTGTGCCAAGTCACTAGCAAACATGCGGTACTCTTCTTTGTCCCAGTTGCAATCATAGTCCCGGTAACACATCCACGGTTTCAACCCTAAATAATGTATGGTGTACAAATCCTCATCATCTTCATGGTTCCCACTATTATTAGACCTAAAAGTTTTAAGCTTGTTTAGCTTTGATGGCGTTCTATGCCACCATGCGAAGACTTCATTTAAGAAACCTTGGTCACCTCCGTTGTAAGATTTCACCTTGTGAATTTTGTCCAACATGTTCTCGAACATGCACTGTGACGGTTCAATCACCATGACTCCGGAATTAAACATAGCTTTCTCGTTGGGTGCAGCGGATAACTGCGGATAATAGAAGAAACCATGTATGCTCTTGAGGACAATAACATCGGAATCTAGGAAGATGATTTTCTCGTACATTGTGAGTTCCCATATTCGAAGCTTGCTGTAGTTCCACTCGTTGTATGAAGATTTCTTGGCGAAGGGGCTTCGGATGCGTTGGATGCGCTTGATCTTGTTCCAGCCGGCGGCTTTCAGAGCGGTTAAGGATTCGGAGGTGATGGAATCGTCGGCGAGAAGGACAAGGTCTTTGGTTTCGTGGAGGCGGTGGGTATCTTTGTCGGGGTTTTGAATGATGCTCTGAGCAAGAGAAATTGCACCACATACATAAAGCTCTGAAGAGTGAAGGATGGTAACATAGGCTGTTCTTGCATTGGGACTGAGGGTAGTGCTGGAATTTTGTTTCTTCTTCTCTGGCCTCCATCTCCATGTTTCCTTACCTGAAATTAAAATGAAACTCATCAATTTTCCATCTTAGATTTTATTAATGGTGGAAACTCAGGTGCAGTCGACTTCGCGTGAAGTTGATAACTGAGAGTCGTTAGATAATTTAACTAATTTGACTAAATTTTCATCTAGTCGCTCACAACTATAACTTTACGTAAAGTCGATTGTAACTGAATTTTTACCTTTATTAACATTTAACAAACTATTTTTTTCAATATTTTAATATATTTTACTGATTTTTAACTATCAATTTTACATATGTTTTTATTATTTTAAGCTAATAATAATTTAAAAAGTGAATACATTAAAATAATAAATATGACATGGTGAAGGATTTAAGTTGTTATTGTAGAGAGAAAAAAGTGTTGATGGGTTTTAAAATAATATTAATTAGTTCCCCCAATATTTTTTTTTCAATCTATTGTTTTAAGTTTTAACTTTATGATTTTATCCCTAGCTAGGTTAATTACTAAACAAGTACTAGTTTAATTATACCTTTAAATTTCTTCATTTGATTGATATTTTAAATTGCCAAGTATTCATCAAGACAATCACGGATGAAATGTTTAGCTTAATTAAAATAATAGCATCTCTAATTAAATGAATATATTAAATTATTAATTGCATTTAATTAGCAAAAAGAAAATAAATAATTCTATACTATTAAATGTAATTTCACACCATTAAAAATACTAATAATAACTAATTAATAACTACAAATTACAAAAATTACTAACCCTCTAACACTCTTCTATAAATTTTTTCAATATACATTAGTACATGAAATATTAATATGTAATATTTATTAGCTCTGCATTAATTCATTATTATAATTAAGGTAGTTGAAACATGAAAGTTGTGCGCGGATCGGATTTGGAAATTGAGATTATCACAAAGATTAACCTTCCATAATTATTAGGATTTTATCTACTGTTAATATATTTTTTATGGTCATCTTAAATGTATATTAAAATTAGTCATTAAAATAAAATATATATTAAAATATAAAATATATATTAAAAATAAGTTAAATTATATATATTATACAAAAAATATATAATTATTGATTTTAATATATAAATAATATTTTTGTATTTTTATTATTTAGTTTATTCCTAGTACAAATTTAATTAAAGAGGCATGAACTATGAACATCAAAAAGTGGCATCTAATTACTATTTGATAAATAGTTAAGAAAGAATAAAGAAAAACTAATTTTTAAGTATTTAATATTAGTATTGTTATGATCTTATTATTATAATGCAAAAATGATCCCAGAACAATGGATAAAATATTTATAATAACATATAAATTCCAAAAAAAGAAAAATTATACCTCTTACATTTATTCAATTCAGAATACACTAACATCCATAATAAGAATGAGTATAAGGCAAAGTTTTTGAATAAACACACTTAAAAAATTGATCATTTTGCACAATTATTGTTATACAGCTAAGTAACTAAAATAAGGGGTAAAAACTCAGATGAAGTCAACTTCAGGTGAAGTTGATATCTGAGAGCCGTTAGATAAAAATTTAGTTAAATCAGTCAAATTATCTAACGATTCTTAGGTATCAACTTCACGTGAAGTCGACTGCACATGAGTTTCTACTAAAATTAGGACATTATTTACGTGAAAATATTTTCATGTAATACCTGGTTCAGCATAAGCAGGTGCAATCTGGCATGAACCAATAGGCATAAGGGTTTTGTGCTTGAGGCTTCTCAAATCAGGCTTGTAAACCCAGTAATACCCACCTTCTTGATTATGATTATTATTATAATTATGCATCAAAAGATCATCACACCTGAAAATCTCTTCCATTGGACCACAAGAAGAAGAAGACCCAACAAACACAACATACACAACCCTATGATCAAACTCCACCCAACTCACCCACCCATTCTCCACCGCCAAATTCGCCACCACCAAATTCACTTGCAACCTAAACACATCCCTAACCCCACATGATGGAACCCTGGCCACCACAACATTCAGATCCTCTTTCGCCGCCGCCATTGCCATTTCCGGGCACTTGGGCTTACCCCATCTCTCATTTTCATCAATCCACTCAGGATACAACTCCTCCCACTTCAAACTCTCATTCACATGATCAAAATTCACAGTTAAAGTCTCTACTTTTGGATGAAGGTGATGATGAAGTGAACCTACTAGTTCTTCGTCGTCTTGGATATTAACTAGGCCTATCTTAATCTTCTCTTCTTTGATGCCTTTTGCTATGACATCAAACCAAGCTGGTTTTGTTTCCTTCTTCTCATGAACATTATTATCATCGCTTAAGGCGGTGCCAACTAATGGCGGTTTTTGGTGTTTCGCTGAAATTATTATTACAATAATCAATGACGGTATGGAGATAAGTAAAAGACAAATTAGGAAACGTTTTTGCTTCAAAGAAGATGAATGAGGAGAGTGCCTAGGAGGAGTCATCATTTTTGTTCAACTATTAATTACAAAAGGACTCTACTCTAAGGTGGCACTTATATTTATACAGAAAAATGCTAAGTAAACAATGATTATTTTAAATAACATGAACAACCATCAATTAAATAAAAATATATTACATTTTTAAATTGTTCTCCTAAATTTTAATATTAAAATAACCATTTTAGTGAAATGATGAACATCTAATTGTTCACATTATTTAATATTTTCATTATCTATCTATATCTTTTCTATTTATATTTAATGCTTATAATAAAGTCAACAAGTTTTAACCGGCGGTTTTGCATGAAGACAAGTTGGGTGCACCTTTGAAAACGAAAAGAAGCCAAGGTTAAAAAATAAAAAATAAATGAAACTAAGGATTTGATTTGTGTAATTTGTAATTTTTTAATATTATGGTTGTTAAATCAATTTTATTAAATAGTTAAAATATTTTGATGTCCCTAGGTCATTTTTAGTATTAACTTCAAAAAGTATGTATTATATTATATATATACACACTATATTTAAAAGAGAGATAAGAGATTATTTGATGTCCAATTTTCATTTTTCTTTTAAAATATTATTTTTCATATATTCAAATACTATATATGAAATGTTTTTTCATTCTTAGGACTCAAACCTAGGACTATTATTTAGTTACACAATTAAAACATTTATTATCTTAATTAATATTACATTTAATAATACTATATATATGCTAAATAAAAAATGGTATATTAATAATCACATTAGTTCATGTATGTTAATCTACTACTAACTCAAAATGCATGTATTAGCAATAGGTTCGAAAAGTACCTTCCAACCACTATAAAATTAGGTCCAAAGATAATGCATTCTATAAACTATAGCTAATAAATAAATTTAGGTTTAGTTATCCTTATCAATTTAATTAAATTTTTTTATTGTAGAAATTTTTAATTTACAAAAAATATTTCGTTAACTCAAATATTTTTTACATTGGTAAAGACTAATTGCAAAATTAAAAGTAGTATAGAGATTAAGTTGAAAGGAAAAAAGTATAAAAATTTAGTTGTAAATTTAATAAAACTATAGAACGAACAGAGTAATTAAATAACCATAAATTTAAGAATTATGAAAACCTGAAATAATTAAATTGTTTTAAATAAATATGATCAAATTATCAAAATAATATTCGAAAGTTCATTACGCAGATAAAAATAATCTCAAAAGATGCGAACAACAAATAAATTTTTGAAATATTAAAAAATGTGACAAAAATAATTAGATATTAAATGTATATTCTAAAAAATATTCAAAAATTGAATTTTGATAAATTTTTTGCAAAGATTATTAAAAAAAATACTTTCATCCTTAAAATTTGGTAAAATTTTATGTTAAATGAATTTTTTTTATTTTTTATTGAGAATAACCAATTTTTTAAAAAAATAAAAAAAATTCTAGAGATCAAATTTTATTGTGTATTTTTTTATGCATCTTCTAAATATTTATTTATATATTAACACAAAGATTCGAATCAAATGGATAAATCATTTACTAAATATAAAAAAATTTTCTTATAAAATATAATATATATAATCGTATTTTTAAATTATTTTAAAATTTATTTGTTGTTAGAAATTTTTAAAGGTTATTTTTGTTAGCGGTATAAATTATATGGTATTATTTTAGTAGTTAATATATTCAATAAATAAATAAATCAAATTTACATTTGACATCTCACCTCAACAACTTGAAATTTCTGATACCAACACCCCGAAACAGATTAGAATTCATTGATACTTGAAAGAAAATGAAAGCTTTGACGGCCCAACCAGACGGAATCGCTTTCACATTTAGCAAAATATGCATATTCGTTCCTCTACCTGTCTGTCATATCTCTAAAATTAGACAAGAATTAAACCACTACTTTTCCTTAGAACAAAATTTGATATATATGCACCACTAGCTATGCAATAATAACTAATTAATAATAATGCCTACAAGATCAGAGGCATACAAATCACTACTACAAGTTGAAGAATCATCAGAAAATGGGACCTTGATACCCCGTGCTCTGCTTATTCTGTCCTCTGTTTGGGAGAGATCGATTAAGAAGAATGACAAATTGGTGATGATGATATCATCAAAGAATATCACCGTGTTCCATGGATCGAAGGCACCAAAGTTGAGCATCACACGGTACATGGAGCGCATCTTAAAGTATGCACGGTGTAGTTCCTCTTGTTTTGTGATAGCGCAGATATACATTGACAGGTATTTCAGTAAAAATGGTGGATACCTAACTTCCTTCAATGCTCACCGCCTCCTCATTACAAGCCTTCTTGTTGCTGTCAAATTCCTCGACGATCGGTACCGTACCGTTACTTATCCAAACTTGCATATACAATTACAATCATCTTATATGTGTAAAAAAAATTATATAATATATATCTAAATATAAAATATATATAAAGATGAAAATTCAGCTACAGTCAACTTCAACTTCACGTAAAGTTAATAACTGAGAGCAGTTAGATAAAAATTTAATCAAATAATTTAAATCATTTAAATTATTTGACAGTTCTTAACTCTCAAATTCACGTCAAATTGACTGCACATAAATTTTTATCATATATAAATATAGGATGATTGATTTTTGGCAATATTTGCAGATATTTTAGCAATGCTTACTATGCTCAAGTAGGGGGAATTAGCACCCAAGAGATGAACAGGATGGAGCTAGAGTTTCTGTTTAGTTTGGAATTTAGATTGTTTGTGACAACTGAAATGTTCGTCAAATACTGTGAGAAGCTTGATAAGGTTGATAATATTGGAGAATATCAGATTCGTCGTCCAATAATAAGAAGTAATGCAAAGTAATACAGAGTTTACTCTAAACATGTACATGTTAAATCATGTTTAGGCACTCAGATAAAAATGTTTAAAATGTCTTTTTTTTAATATATTTTTAATAATTAAAAATTTACACATATAATCGATAACAGAAAAATAAAAGATTAGAATTTAGAATTTTTAAAATTAATATATATATATATATAATAGAAATATTTTAGTCATTTTTTATAAATGATAATATTAATTTAGACCAGTTCAACATTTGATTCATTATTTTTTTCGGTCAAATCAAATTGTCTAACCGAATTTTGACAAAAATAATACGATTTAATCGATTATATATATTAAATTTTAATTACTAAAAATATCTTTAAAAAAATACATTTTAAGCGTCTTTATCTGAGTGGCTCTCTTTATTTGTATAGGATTTTACAATTAAAAAGATGAAAATTAATTACTTTTTACTTTTTAAGTCTTAACTCACATATAAAGAATAAATATATCACTTAATATTTTTTAAAATATCTTTTAAATTTGGAATAAAACCAAATTGATAATATACAACTGGGATTTTATTATCTTAATTTTTTATAAAATTAAATAAATTATACTACAAAATTATCATTGTTTACTTTCATATCATTATCGTACCTGTTATTTAAAAAAAAGAGGAGTGTTAGGGGGACAGCAATTTTGCTAAATTCTGGCCAGCACTTAACCATAAAAAGAAAATTGAATGATTCTCTATCATTAGATGCAATCTCACACCATTAAAAACATCATTAATGGCTAATTGATGGCTAAAAACCTCAAAATCTGCTGGTCCTCTAAACTTTCTCTTAAAAAAATTATATCTTTTTATAATTGTAAAATATTTTTGTTAAGATGATTTTTTATTTAAATAATAAAAAAATTAAAGTATAACAAATTTTTATATATTTGCTAAATCTATGTTGGTAAAGAGGTAGAATTACCCTGATGGGTATTAATATTTTTTTTTAAATTCATAAAAATAATTTATAAGAATATAAAACTTTATCAATCAATATTTATTTAAAAAATTATCTTTGAATCCTAGGTCATGTAGCTCAAAAGTTCATTGTATCTATATTTTCTAAGATTATTTTAAAAAAATAAAAACTATTCATATTTTTATAGTTGGTTAAATGAACAAATAATAGTAATAACATTATAATTTTAATGAATAAAATAAAATAATTTATCAATTCATATTAAATTATTAATTTTAGTTATATTTAAAAGTGAACAACACCTTAAAAATAACTTTAAAAAATTTCAAAAATATTATGCAAATCAACATGTATATAAAATATTATGTGTTTCTATTGAAAAAAATAACATTAGTCTGAATAAGAAAAGTATAGAGACCTAATTAAAAATTTCACAAAAGTATAAGAATTAATAGAATAATTAAACCTAAAAATTATAATTAGTGCCTTCTTAGTTTTTTAAAATTTAGACTCTTTAATTTGCGGATTAAATTGGAATGGAATATGCAACTTCTTAGTTTTTTCGAAGAATCTCTTTTTTTATGAATACAGTAATTCTCAAATGAGGTGGACCTTCCAGATGTGCTTAAAATTTGGAGGAGTACAATTC
>NC_029777.3:4752864-4757890 GCF_000817695.3 Arachis duranensis | reverse complement strand
CAATAGTTTGATCTGTCTAAACAAATGCTATATCGATAAAAAAAATCTCATAAAAAAATTTTCTGAGTGAAAATTTCTTTTAAAATCATAACCATTTTAGTTGAATTGAGAAGTCCAAAAACCACATCTTAAAGTATTCGAACAACAAGTATTCAAACAATAGGACTTTTAGTAAAATAAACCACAATCAACTGCATAGTATACCATTGGTGAGGCAAGTATGGAATTTTTCTCAAGTAAAACATTTGCATTCTCAACATTATCAACCGCTACATGATATACACAAGTAGAAGTAAATGGATTAAGCACAAACTCTTTTTTTCAAATTTCATTCTCTTGAACATAGGGTGTAGAGATCCCAAACTAGATAAAAATAACATCCTTGAAATGAATTGCAAGAATAAGAAAGTTACAGAAGATGACCCTTTTTGCATAATAAATAACATGTAACAAAGAACAAACCAACAACAATAATATAAAATAGAATATTCAAACTTTAGGTTTGAATAGCAAATAAAACAAACTTCAAGGACCTAACAAATTTATTATGATATTTGACACAAACACACTTTGAAATCACAACCAGTACATCTCGCATGAAGAGAACAGAATGGGAGTAGCGATTACGCGATTTGTTCGACCACCTTTTTTTTTATTATTTAAAAAAAATATATTTTTCTATAATTATAAAAGACTTCTGTTAAAATTAATTTTTTATTTAAATATTTTTAAAAAATTAAAATAGAATTAAATTTAAATTTTAAATTAAAAAATATTTCTTATATATTTACTAAATTTATGATGATAATGATGTAGAATTACGTTGATGGTATTAATGACTTTTATTATTTAAAAAATTATAAAAATAATTCACAAGAATATAAAATTTTACCAATCAATATTTATTTAAAAAATCATCTTTTTAATTTTAGACCATGTAATTCAAAAAGTCATTGTATCTATATTTTCTAAAATTTTAGAAAAATAAAAACTCTTTGTATTTTTATAGTTAGTTGAATAAACAAATAATAGTAATAATATTAAAATTTTAATGAATAAAGCAAAAAATATAAGTATATATGTAATAATTTTTTATTTATATTTGTTATTAAGAGTGAGACTTAATTGTAAATCAGAGAGAACTCATAGAGTACTAAACTATATCAACTAAAACTAACGGGTTTTTTTTATTTTCATCTCTTCTAAAAGTCAAGAATGATAAAATATATATTTTTCTTTTTAAAAATTACTTTATTCTTTTTATCTATATAAATGATATGATTGCAAAAAATATATACTCTGTCTCCTTCTCACAATTTATTTAACTTAATTCAGCGTAAATAAATTTTTTTATCACCCACAAATTATTAAAATATTGTAATAATTTTTTATAGTTTCCATGAAAATATAATTTTTTATGATAACTTATATTTTTTTGGCATACTCAATCATAGGAAATTTTTTATTTAAATAAATAAAATAAATATTTTAATTATTGAAATAAATAATTATAAAAATTATTATCGAAATCCGTTCTTCAGAGTCTCGTTTGCAGTGTAAACGAAATACACTTAACGGTGTAAATTAGATACGTACATGTTTATCTGGTTTATAATATAAACGAGATAAGGCTGGAGAACGAATTTCGATAATAATTTTATGATTATTTATTTTAACAATTAAAATATATATTTTATTTATTTAAATAAAAAATTCCAATTATGAGTAGTATCATGTTTTGTAATTTCTTTGGAGACAAAAAATAAATAGAAGTGTTTCAATATATAATTAATTTAATAAATAAAAACTATACAGAAAAATAAAAAAATATATAATAAAAGTAGATAAAGATTTAAAAGAAGAGAATGAAATAAAAAAGATAACAATATAGATAGAAAAGTAAATAAATAAAAAAAACTTAATTAATAATTATATTGTGATATTTTTTTAGATAAGTATGTTATACAAAAATTAAAAAGTCATAGATTTAATTTTTAAAGTTAAAAATAAATTTTTATAAATATACGATGAAAATATTTTAAAAAAATGTGTACACCAACTCACTTTCATATTTTTATTATATATATTGAGATATAAAATATATATTAAAAATGAGTTAAACTATATACGTATTTATATATAAATACATAATAATTAATTTAGTAGCGTATTTTTTTGTATAAATTAGTATATGTTCCTGTGATATGTACGGGATAATACATAAAAATATATAAATTTTTATTAAAATTAAATAAAAAATATACATAAAAATTATCATTATAAATATTTTATAAAGTTATTCAATGTTAAAAACATCAAAAGTAATTAATATTTTTGTCAACTAATTTGAGTTAGTCGTTGAGTGGTTATTTTACTCGTTTGTTTAAGTAAGTATCAGAGATTTAAATTCTGCCTTGTGTGTAGTAACCTATTAGCTAGACGAAGACTCTTAAATAGAGCTTCAATATACAGTAGATTAGTCTCATTCTGCCGAGTCAAAAAATACCATAGGAAAAAAAATATATAAGGATTTGTCTTTAAAGTAGAACAATTACTCATTGATAGCAATACTTATAAAAATTTATTTTTGTTAAAATTTATCTAGGACAATTTTATTTGTTAGTATTATATTCATTCTTGAAATCAAAGCAATATGATTAACATTTTACCGGTTAAAATTTCATATTTTATGACATGATTCTAAGTTTTAAAACTTGTAGATTTATGTCATTACAAAAGCTATTGAATTAGTTAATATTTTTTGATCATATCACCAGAATACTATCCTTAAGTATTAGTTTGTGTGAAAAAAAATAATAACAATTTTTATTATGCAATAATTTATTCGATTAGAAAATAATTTATTATCGCCTAGATTGGTAAATATATTTTTTCAATTTTTATACTATTTTATTTAGCAATAATTACCATTAAAAGATAAATAATCATACTATTCTACAATATGATGTACAAAGTATTTTTAAATTTTTTTTTTCTTAAATAAAATAAAAAGACCCCAAAATTACCAGATTTTCTTAAATCAATTTTTAAAACGCAAATCTCCTATTTCTATTAATATATAAATTGCTCAAGGGTTGTGTATTTTAGATTATATGTTAAATGTTACACTCTATGACGATTTATGTTTGGAAGTCTTCTAAAAAATTACTCATAAATCGTTTTAAGGTAATGAGCTTACCAAATTGAACATAAATCGTCTCACCATGTGATGATTTTCGCTTTTTACTTTTAAAACACAACAACTTAAGACGATTTATGTTCAAATCTAAATCTCAAAACCTGTGACGATTTACATGTTGGAGGCTAACCCTCAAAATTTTGTGACGATTTACGTGCGAATTGTAAGGATATTAATAATTTGGATAGATCAATATGTATATAATGGTCTTCATTGAATGAAGATTAATAGATCGTCTTTATTAAATTATATATATAGATGGTACATATAGAGATATTACCATTGAACTGACTTACTCTGAGAATTTTTAATGGTTATAATTACCATGTATTTTGTCATATAATGTTCTCAAGATGAACATGATAATAAAGTTTTCTTTGACATGCGACTGTCAAAGTAATTAACAATGTATTTATTATACTTTGATTCCGCACACCTAATACTTTAGGGTGTTAGTTGAATGGATATTAGGTATGATTTAAATACTTATAGAATTAATTATTAGTCAATAAGAAATCCATCAACTCTCGGTAAAGAGTTTGATATCCATGGCTATAATAATTGAGATGAATAAAATCTTGGCCAAGAGAATTGAATGAATGAGAAAATGAGTTTCTTACGTTATTCATAATTCATTATAATAATTATAACAAGTTAGAGTTTGACAATAAAATAAATTTATTTAGAATGAAAATAATGTGATTAAGTATAATTTACTTAGATGTAATTAAAAAATAATTGAATAATATGTATAGTAAAAAATTGATATTATTAAAAGATAAAATTAAAATTTATTTTTATGTATCGTCTTTGTCCCCAACGTTTTCTTCCTATTTATTAAGTCCCTAACGTTTCAAAATCGTCTCAATTTTGTTCCGCTGCCAATTCTGTTAACGGATCCCTAAAACGTTAGGGACTTAAATAGAACGGTTGAAATGTTAGAGACAACTTTAGAACTTATTCCAAACGTTAGGGACAAAAACGATACTTTACTCTTATTTTAAATTCAGATTAAATTATATATTCAAGTTATATTTGTTTGTTTATCATAATTATTGTATATTGTAGATAATATAATTAAGTATGTTTTGAAAAAAACTATCCAATTTTATACAGTTGAAAGATAACTATGATATTGAGATTAACACAAAGTGAAATATACTAAATATATGAAGATTTAAAGTAAAATAACTAATTAAAAATGAGTAAATGATTAAATTCGTTCCTAAAAGATCACTTATTCTCTAAATTATCAGATTTGATTTGATTTGATTTATTAAATTAAAAAATAAATAAAAATAGTTGATTGAATTAATTAGTTGATATAATTAATTTATTATAATTGATTAAATTTAATGAATTAAAATAAATAAATAAAAAATACTCTTTTAGAAGATAATAATTTTCTTAACCAAATTAATCTGTATTTATTGTATTTAATTACAATAAGTAATAACTAATAAATCATTTATTAAATTGTGAATGAATTATAATTTAAATGGTATAATTTTTTTATATTCATCTAGAGATTGCGAATTTGAATCTTATTCTTAACTTTTAAAAAGTCTCATTTATTAAATTAATGAATCAAAATAAACGATATAATAAATTATGTATTCGATGAGTCAAAAAAAATAAATCAAAAATATTTTTAGAAATATATTATGTTTGTTTTATCGTTTAGTGTAGAAATTCGATTTTTATATAATAGATAGATATAGATTACACATATCCGTTCAATTAAGAAGTTTTCTTTCTTTTTGGGTCCTCAAAATGTTTTGGGCTATATCAAATACCCGCTAAACTAAATAAGACATTGACATTCAC
>NC_029777.3:4722967-4752844 GCF_000817695.3 Arachis duranensis | reverse complement strand
TTGCCTTACAAAAAAAAAAAAAATACCTGAGACATTTACTGATTTACGAGACTGACCACCATGTTTGACGAAGAAAAACTAAGAGGAGCTTAATATTCCTTCCACAAAACTCCATCAAAAATAAAAATAAAAATAAAAAAGAACTTGTTCTGATCTGAGGTGCGATAATTTGCGGTGTGGAGGGATAAAAAACGAGAAAGACAACGGTGAAGGTTGAAACGCTGAAACTCTCAAAGTGTTGAAGATTGAAGAACAGAGAGAAAGAAAGAGAGGCAGATCTGAACATCAAGATGATGTCAGGCAAATACACTACCATTGATAACCAGCCAGGATCTGTTCCTGTCAGTGCTATTCTTCTTCTCTCTTCTTCCATTCACTCTTCCGTTTCGTTTCGTCTCGTCATCTCACTCTCCATATTTCCTTATTTCCTTTCAGGCGGTTCCAGATTCAGGCCATGTCGCTGTTAAGTTCGCCGGTACATTATTCTTTTTCTCCTTTCTCTCTTCAATTCTCATTCCAATTGCATCTCAATTTGTAAGGTTTTCTAGCTCCGTTAAATTATTAGATCAGGTTCTAATTATTATTATGTTCATTCGTTGCATTTTCAATATTTTAGATCATCGCACTAGCCGTAGCTATGTGAAATTTGGAAGGAGGATCTTTTGAATCCGTTATTAATTATTAGTGTAGCCTGGATAATCAATTCTCCTTCGATCTGAAGTGTTGTGAGCTGATTTTATAATAGTTGATCTGATCCGAACTTTTTCATTTTCTTTTCAGATTCAAATCTCCAGACATTTCCTCCGTCTAGCGCACAGGGCAAGATTACCGGTGGTTCCAGGCCTCCTCGTGATGCCGATGGTATGTGCCTGTTTAAGGATTTTAATTATTTGTTTTCTTTCCTAATTGATAATCAACAATTATTTTTCAAGTATATATACTTGTAATTTTATTGTTTACATTATATTGTTTTTCATTAATGTTGTTCATTATGGTTAGGAAGATGTTGTGTTGAAATTATTTTCATTCGTTTTGTGCAGATACATTTTCAAAACCTGGATCTGGTGGTTCTTCAGATGAATCCCAGCAGAGTGGGTGGTTTAAGACGTAGAGGAACTTTTACTGAAAAAACTGCTAGCAACCCTGATTTGTAAGTTGATTTTGTTGTTTGCTAATTTGCTTTACTTATTGAGGTGCCAATTCTATGGTTGAGTTCTGTCAAACAACGAAACATAGATAATGCTAATATCATTTGTTTGGCGAAAAGAGGGAGCTAAAATATTGAATTGCCATGTCATGCCTTGGTATCATATTCCCTTATGAACTGAAGTCATTCATAAGTTGTTAATCAAAACCTAAAATACAATAGTGGTTCGGCATTTTGGGTTTGTTTTTCTATTTCTTTAGTGTGACACATTATCATCATGAAGACTGGCGGTCGATGGATATCTCTTAAACAAGCATCTCAAATAGGGTGATGAGTTGCATCACTCATGAACTTGGAGATCACCTTTCGCAAATAACAAATAAACCTTTTGGCTAGAAGTTACGGATTTTGTATTAGTGAAACACTAGTGTCTTGTTGAGCCTAACAAATGGAGAAATGAACTTAGTAATTAACAATTTATCCATAATGTAGAGATACTGCTCCTGAGTCCTACAGCTTGATTTTTAGGAGAAGAGTGCCACTACAATAAACGGTAATCAAGCACTGATCCCAGTTGATATGGAACAAGTACTCCTGCATTGGGGTTGGACAAACAAACTATTTCTAGTAACGATTAATCATGGGCAGAAGAGCAAAAGGCATAAGATGGATCAACACTATCCTCCATTAGAATCTCCTAGGCATAAAGTATAAACATTAGAACACAGAATATCCATAAGTCAAGGTTTATTGTAAAATAGCCCAATATATCCCCAACATAAATCAGTTATTTGTTTTTAACCATTTTATATGTGGCTTTGGTTTCTTTTCTTCATTATGTTAGTCATTATAATATCATGTGTGTAGTTTCTAGCCATATAAATACTATTTTCCTACATAGAGGCTGTTAACCATTTTTGTTAGACTTTGGTGGACATGTTTCATAATTTGTCGTAAAAGGAAATGAATTCTGTATTTCTATGCTTTTGTCTGCGTGTAACTTTGGTTTGTCACATTCACTATAAATACACAGGTATGGACCTTTCTGGATTTGTACCACCTTAATATTTGTAGCGGCATCTATGAGCACATTTGTGACATATATATCACACAAGCTGAAGCACGAGAAATGGGAATATGACATTAATCTTGTGTCCTGGTCTGCTGGTTTGTTTTATGGTTATGTTACCATAGTACCACTTTGTCTATATGTAATTCTCAAGTACTTCTCCGTGCCAGCTGGCATTGTCCAATTACTCTGTCTATATGGATATTCCCTGTTTGTCTTTATTCCGGCTCTGGTAAGTTGCTGATCATACTTTTTTTTCTCACCCTTTTGGCATTTCCCATCATATTACCCCCTGAAACCCCTTGTTTGGTGCAGTGTATGTCCATTGTGCCTCTGGAGATATTTAGATGGGTGATTGCAGCTGTGGCTGGGTTAATGTCAGCGACATTTCTGGCGCTTAATCTCCGGGCACATATCGTATCGGCAGGTGAAAGGTGGTTCTTAATTGTTGCTGGCATTTTTCTGTTGCAGCTGGCTTTAGCCGTTGTACTAAAGGTTTACCTCTTCACAGTATCAGTTTGACAGGAATCTGGATAGTGTCAATGAAATATAATTCACAGATTAAAAATCATGTATTCATTCATTTGTGCAATATAAAGGCGAATAACTTGTGATTTTCGGAACTACAAGCATTTGTCTTAGACATTGCAAGGTGTAATACACTGCAACTACACAAATTATTCGACAGATAATATACCAGCTCATTTGTAATTTGTAAACAGTTTTCGCAAATGCTGGTTCGGCACAGTAAGCACTTAATGTAGTGGAAACTGGAGTGAAGACGATATAGACATTTAGCACATTTTCAAAGTTTCAAGCTGACTGTGTCATAGGACATAATAAGGAGCTGCTTTTTTTTGTTGACGAGTTACTAAGTCAGTATCGAAGCAATGGTGCTATGTGTCAATGTATTAACTAGATTTAAAGAAATAATGTTATTTAATGAAAATGTTATAAAATATAATGAATTAGCATAGTTTAAAAACACTCTACTGAATCAACCCCACCAAAAATTGTAGTTATGGACGGTTCGTTTGCATTCACTTGCGTGTGATGTCATGATTACATAACTATGCTGACAAATTGTCAAACTTAGCATGCTTGGACATGATTGATTTGGCTCCGAAAATCATCAAGGTTAGGCAGAAATTACTACTCCTAATGAACTATGCTCCGTTGTCAATAGACTCTACCAACCAACCGATTTCTACTTTATTTGTTTGCTTCAATAACTCTTATTCTCTTAAGAGGCAACAGCCAATAAGAATATCAGACATTTATAATAAAATTACTAATACAATATAATCATTATGCCTCCATTACTTGATTTTTTTTTTTTTTGGGTCATGGCCTCCATCACTTGACTCAAATACCATTAATGATCCCCTCAGATTTCAGCAATTCCTAGCAGAAGTCAAATCCCATACAAGTCTTTCACCTAGTTGATGCCAAAAATAGTTACCTTTTCTGGTAAAATAAGGGGCCAGAAGCCCGAAGAAGAAACAAACCACAAAATGCTCACACTTCTGGGCCAAGTGGTCCCAGTAACATCACCTATGTAATTGTATTACTACATTGAAAAATTAATGTGTCCAAATAGTACATATTTTATGGTACCAAAAACAGTAAAAATGCAACTAGTAAAAAAATATCTATTTATGCCAATGCCAACTAAAGTTATAAACTCGAGAGTCGAGACAATAAACTTCGCCCCGATTAACATTGAGAACTATTAGGAACCGACCAAGACAGTGTCTACAACTTGAAGTAGTATTCAGTTAATTGAAATCAAGCTCGGGGTCACAAGTCATTGGAACAAGTTTTTAATAATCAGTTAATGACAAATTTCTGACACAACTATGCAGCTAAATAGAAGCAAGCGAACCCCAACACTACAAAATGTAAAAGCTGCCACAAACAACTCCAAAGAAACAAACAAGCCCTTACTAAAATACATCACTCGAAACCTGTTAAGCCTGATTAGAAAACAAAACGTGAGCTAAAAAAGATACCATGTACTGTATACTGAAATCGCTTGCTCCTTCAACTGCCAAATATCTTAGTTTTTTGAGACATTGATATTGCTAAAAATGTGAAGATACCATAGGACATAGTTAAAGAAATGATGCATTAGCATTAGAAAATTTCATTGAGAAAAATAACACAAGCTAAGTGGAGACATTAAGTGTAATTTTAGACTTTAAGTATGAAAAAAATGGCATCATATAATAAACTAAACAAAGGGGTCCAAGTCTTCATCCTGGAATTGCGGTTCAATGATGGACTTGTTTAATTGACTTTGAAGAATGTAATGGTTGGTATCTAAACCTAATAGTGTACACATTATTTCACCAAAGATCAATGCTTAAACTCTAGTTTCTTGTATTGTTTGATTAACATTAACATTCATTATATGAGCACTAGCTAAGTACGGCGCATGGAAAAACGGTCAAATATGAACTGTGATTCGGTAATTATATTACTAATTAAGTGAGGCACAACCTTGACCATTTGTTCTTTCTCTACTACAGTTTCCATTATGGCCGATTCACACGTGGAAGTTCGTGGAAACAGAGAAAACACTGGCCCCATTTATAACCAAAAATACTAATCTAGTTGAGCCTTAACCTTGTTTGAGCTTTTGACACTACTAATTAGATCCTTCTTTTTTTCCTACTATCTCTTACACATTCTCATTCTTGATGATGTCAAGTTCATCAAGGAGTCAAGTGGGGTGTCTCTTATTGATGATACTATTAAGTGTTTCAGTTCTAAGAGATGGAGTGTTGGGTGGCAGATACGTAAAAGTAACACTAGTGGATGAGTATGTTCTTCAATCTCCTCCATGTTGGAGGAAAAGCTGCATTAACAATAATGAAACAGATGGTGATGGAGGCTCTTACTCTTTCGAGACAGTTCATAGAGAAGTTCCATCCTCTCCTGACCCCTTACACAACAGGTAGTAGATATGCTACTTCTTCAAGCCAAAGCTTACATACATGTATAATCTGTTTGTCATCATCATTCATAAGAATCACAGCATGTTTCAGATCATTTGACCAACAAAGTTAAGGATGCTCAAGTTATAAGATCTTGAATCTGGGGGTTCAATATTTGAACTGCAGTGCCACTCATTGTGGGAAATGTTTAGAGAGTAGATATACTATTTGTACAGCTAGATATGGTTGTTCATGTTGGCAAGTTATTATTTTATTATTTTATTTTATTTAACGTCTATTATTATGTTTTTATTGAAACCCTGTAACATTGTTGGTCATTACTCATTATTCAATAGTACACAACAATAATTTGCAATAAAATATCCCCTTTCCAGGCTCTAATAGTAATGGTATGTATTATTAAGCGACAATCAATAATAATCACTGCCTCAGCTCGTGGTCATTTTGAGCTTAGTTACTATGCGAACCAAGAGAAAAATTATACCAAAAAATGATGTTTCTTATTGTTCATTCTCCCAAAAGAACAAATCAAAACAGTGTCCTAAAAGAGCTATGACCGTGAATGCTACTCTGTTAAGAGCCAGCTAAAAAGATTGGGCACCACAACAATGCATCTGGTGTGTCATTATTCTATTACAAAACTTGTTTCAATAGTTTAGTCCCAAATTTCCAGACGGTATTGCTCTTTTCAAAAAAATTTGTAATTGAAGCCAGGATAGACGCAGATCCATTAAATTGAACATGGTTCAATTTCAATGACCTGCAAGACAGAAACCACGAAGACTTCAGAATCCCACAACACTTCTAGTATTTGAGGTTTATGCCCCTTCAACCAAAATTATAACATTACAAACATGATGGGCTGAATAATATCATCATTCACATCAACAATGTGATGCAAGCCAGCAAGGAATAAGGTCATTAAATAAAACTTTTGTTAAGACTTCTACAATGTAGTAACTTAAGTTATAGTTTGAATATCTAAGTGCGTCCTTTCTGAACAAAATCGTGAATGAACATTTTCTTTTTTCATAAATATCATTGAGACTAAATGAAATTTAGGCCTTTGATTTCTTCCCTTTGGCTTCACTAACTGGTTGGTTCTTGAAAGGTAGGAAAGTCTTTCCACCCATGAATGGTCTGAGGGCTTCGGGTATCTCTACACCATCCTCCTTCTGGTTGTTCTCAAGTATGCAGCAAATGGTCCTCTCAGTAGCTGTGAGAGTGGAGTTCAACAAGTGAACATATTGCTTCATTTGCTCATTGCTCTGCAACACCAAAGAGGATAAGTTAGAATTATGAAAGATCATTGGTGCATAGGTAAGTGTCAAAAAAAAATATCGTTCAACTTAAATAACAAAAGGTGCATCTATTTCAGATATAGCACAACAAAAGAATACAGAGACCTGTAAGTCTAATCACAGAATATATGCATAGACAACTCCACTTTTGGCACACATGCATCATCATCGTCATCATCATCATCAATATTTGCTCTTAACAAATTACAAGATATAATGCATATCCTGAATTCAGATCACTAGATAAATATTATTGACATATTCCAGGCAACAGAAATGAAATCTGCTATTACCAAGTTGTTGAGAAATATTACTAAAGCTTTTTTTTTCCTTTGACCGGAAGAAATAGCTACTACACTGGCAATGATATAGCATTTGAGGGGATGTGGGATCAGATTCCACACGTGGCATGTCAAAACATTGATAACGATATTCAACATAACTGACCTTCTTTTGCCCGTATCGAATTTCTAGTTTTCGGGACTGATAGTCTGTACAGTTTGAACAGGATACTAGCTCTCTGTATGTTTGTGAAGATGGAAACCATGCTTCTAGATCATACTTCTTTGCTGCAGCATCATTCAAAGCACCAGACACAATGGCAACAACTTGATATGGAATGTTCAACTGCAGCAAATATTGAAAGGGAATTAGGGGTTTGGGAAGTCAACCTAGGTAGGAAACAACCAACCATTTACACACCAATGTATGTAGAATAATTAACAACCATGCTTTTATGAGGGCAAAAACATACTTCTTTATAGAAATCTTCAGAGTTTTTTAACATTTCCTCGTGCATGTTCCATGAATCATTGTCATTTGGGCTAGTAAGGCAAAACTGTTCCACTTTCTCAAATTGGTGAACACGGAATATCCCAAGAGTATCTCGACCATGTGAGCCAGCTTCTTTTCGAAAGCAAGATGAATATCCAGCATATCTAAAAAACCATCTTTTCAAGGTTAAAAACAATACTCTTTTAATTTACCATGCATTATTAAATGTGATCAATGAATACCTTATAGGTAGCTGGGTTGGGTGGATCCAATCATCTAGATGATAAGCACATAGGGGCTGCTCAGCCGTAGCTATCAGATATTTGTCATCTCCTTCACCCGTTACCTGCATAACAAATAATGGTGGGATGAAAATTTCATTTTAAGCTTTAGTGACTGTCATAATACAACAGGGCTTTCAACACACAGATTTAAACATGTTAACCAATATGCGGTACCTTGTAAAGCTCTTCATCAAATTGTGCTAATTGAGCACACTTTGACATTATATCTTTTCTCATGAAGAAAGGAGTATGCAACAAAGTATATCCCCTTTTCTCCAAAAAATCAAGACCAAAGTTTATCAGTGCTTGATTAAGACGAACACCATCTCCTTTAAGATAGAAGCCTCTACCTCCAGCAACATCAGCTCCTGTTATGTATCAAGCAACATGACGTTGAAATGCAAAAGATATGCTCCATGTAATAACATAGTCTAAATCAAAACTCAACATGCTAAAAATTTAAAGTCAACTCCTAGTCCAATGGTACAACAATAGATACAGGCATTGAATTGAAGATCATAAAAAGAAAAGTTGTGACCTTTTTTTGTGTCTGCGATTCCAAGAAGCTCAACTAGATCGACATGATTCTTTAGCTTAGGCTCGAGCCTCCTCTCTCCCCACGTTCGAATGACAGCATTGTTGGACTCATCATCACTGACGGGAACAGAATCGTGGACAAGGTTTCCAATGCTCTCCAATTTAGAGTTCAAGAGTTTGAGAGTGTCGCGAACTTCGACCTCTTTGTCAGCAATGAGTTTCTTAGTCTCCTCCGATTCGGCAATAATCTTGGTTGCATCTTCACCAGCCTGGGGAAAAATTGAAGAAATGATGCAATTGAAGAAAATGAATGAATGGAATTGAGAGAGTGAAGTAGTGGCGTACACGCTTGAGCTTGGAGACTTCCTTGTTGATCTTGTTGAAGTCTTTGCGGAGAGTCTCGAGCTCGAATTGACGCTTGCGCCACTCCTTGTCGAGATTGATGACGTCATCGACGAGTTCGACGCTGGCGAAACGACGGCGTTGAGATTCGCGGATGAGTTCAGGGTTGTGGCCCTTCTCCTCCCTGAACAGGTTAATATCTAACATCTTCAACCCTCCGCCGCCGCTGCTGGTGCTTCCGCTTCCCAAAAGCAATAGGGTTTAAGAAGCTTTGTGTTGCGTAATTGCGTTATTCTTTTTCCTCTTCTACCAGACCACTTCCTTAGTGTAAAGTGAAAACTATCATGTATCCCAAAAACATTTGAGCACAAAAATATTTTATTTTATATTTTTTAATTATTGTTTAATCTATTTTATATTTACTAGTTATCATTAAAATAATTAAATAATAATAAATATAATAAATATATAATTAAAAATATCATATGAAAATATAAAGACTAAAAGTGTCATGAAAATATTTTAAAAATAAATAAATTTTTAAAAATAAAAAAGATTTTATTATAATAAAAAATTATTTTTTTTAAATATATTTTATATTATATATATATATATATATCTAATTAGCAATCTACAAATATAACGAGTGAATAAAATAACAAAAAATATAAATATTCGATTTGATCTAATACATTTAATACAATTTTAAATAAAAATTTTAATCATGACCGCAAACACCCTAGCCAGGACTAGGATCGGTAATGTTAAAGAAACCAAAAAAATCAAAATTTATCTTATTTAATATTTATTAATTATCACAATAAATAATAAATATTAAATAAAGTAAGTTATGACTCTTTTAAACTATTTTTTTTGTTATCAAATATTTTCAGACTAAGATTCCACTAATACCAAACATTAATTTATTAATTTCAATTTTTAACAATAAGTTATAAGTTCAACTAAAAAAAATGTAAGCACACCCCCCAAAAAAAGTGAAAAAGAGGGAGATTGTATCACAACTTTGTATAACCCTAAGTAAATACGCATAGTCATTCGTGAGATTCACGCAAATACTTAATGTAATTCTCAAGATCCCAATTTTTTTATTTTAGTCCTTCAGAAAAAGTTTTGAGTACTCAAAGTGGTCACTGTGCATATTTCTGGTGATGAGTCATCACCGGAGCGCTGACGTGGCCTCTGTTTACCACACTGGAGGAGTTCAACAGCTATTTGAGCTGATCAATTTTCGATTTGTACCCACGTTGATCCTTCCCTTTATATCTAACCCTAAATCCCCAAATTTTAGTAAACTTCATCTCTTCTTCTGGTTCATCGCTCTCTTGATCGCATGCTCCAGCTTCTTGCTGATATCATAGTCTTGCAAGAGACAACAACAACCATGCACCATTTCTTTGATCTTTGTGGGAACTAAAAATTGGTTGGGGGAATTCATGGTACCATCTACTTTGTATAGATGCAGGAGTTACAAATTAAAACAAGCTGCAAAATTTCTATCTAATTTTAGAAGCTCTTTAGCAGCATATGTGGTTAAATCCACATTTCGATGGGCTCTGCAAGCATAAAGCAGAGTCCTCCATGCTACAACATTCAATTCATCTTCTGAATTAGCTTAACCATGTCATCAAGCTTCCCAGCTCTTTCAAGAAGATAAAGCATGCAACTATAGTGCTCTATTTCAGGATCTATCCCATAAAGATTCTTCATAAACCGAAAGTAGTTTCAGCCTTCATTTACCAATCCTGCATGACTACGTGCAAATAGAATTCCAAGCATTGTTATATAGTTTGTTTTTGGACCCATAACTTTTATGGAGTCAAACAAATCGAGAGCTTCTATGCAGATATCAAAGTCATCCATGAAACAACATTTCGTTTGAGCATTTCATCGAACAGCTTGTGTTCCTCTTCCATAAACGAATTTAACCTCTATAGTCTTTGTTTTTAACATCTATATACGAGTTTGACAACACCCAAAAAATACCAGACAACCCTACAAGATGAAAAATCATAAAGTAGACCAAGAAGATCCAAAAATGTTTTACCAAGTAACGACACAAGGCCACAAAGACAACTGCATGAATTGTAAAACATTACTCTTGAAATTTTCAGATGTTGTTTCGTCAACAGTGCACTGAAATTATGTGTGGGTGGTGGTGCTAAAGGCATGCATGTTCTTCTTTACCTTTTCCATGCTAACAATACACAAAGCAAAAGCATTAGAAGCAAAATACTAGAAGAACAAAATTCCTCCCATATCACACACACAATACACCACTACCAATGTACCATAATCCACAAGGCACAAGTAGTGATTATGCACATATGAGCATGGTCGAGCCCAAGCCTGAAGATCTGTAAATTCTTCTAGTCGAAATCGTGCTTGTCCTTATTCTTGGGGCGCTTTATGAGGTCGGGAACAGGGCCTTTGGGGTCGTTGGAGTGGCGAATGGCAGCACGAAGGCCGTTGGAGGTAGAGGGTTGGGCATCAGGATGGATGCGTAAAGAAAGAGAATTGGGAGCCTAAAGAATGCGATGAAAAACGCGAGGAAGAAGGAGAGCGAAGCGTGCAGGAGCGGGGCTTTGTACAATAACATCAACTGCGAGGGACCAATGTGGGTATAAATTGAAAATGCGCTAGCTCAGCTCCAGTCTGGCAAAATAACGCCACGTAAGCGTTCCGGTGATGACTCATCACCAGAAATATGCTTAGGGACCACTATGAGTACTCAGAGTTCTATCTGGAAGACTACCATAGAAAAATCGAAATCTTGAGAATTATATTGAGTATTTGTGCGAATCTCAGAGACAACTATGTATATTTACTCTATAACCCTCTATACTTGCTTGTCTAAAAAACTTCTATTTGATTAACCATAAGCATGCTCTGTTTAAGCATCGACTCTAGACGTGTGACTAAGTATACGTATGACTTCAAATTAGAAGTTCAACCATCAATAATCGTTCCTAAAAATAATCGAAAATATTTAATAATAAAAAAAATTAGTTAAAAATAGTCATAATTTATCTCGCAACAATTAATAAAAGTTAAATAAACCAAATTCTAGCTTTCTTTTTTTTCTCTGTAATATTACCGAAAAGAATCAAGTTTCAAATAATGCAATGATAATACATTTTTATAAGGGAGTTTATAAGGGAATCACTCAGATAAAAATGTTTAAAACGTTTTTTTAAAGATGTTTTATAATAATTAAAATTTAGTATATATAATTGATTAAACTGTATTATTGTTGTCAAAATTAGGCCAGATAAATTAATTTGATCGAAAAGATGGTAAATTAAATCTTAAACCGATCTAAATTTATTTTTTATAAAAAATAACTATAATACTCTTATTATAGAAAATAACTAATTCAAGATTTAATTTGTCATTTTTTAGTCAAATCAATTTATCTAGTCTAATTTTGATAAAAATAATACAATTTAATTAATTATATATGTTAAATTTTAATTACTAAAAAATATTTTTTAAAAAAATATTTTAGATAAAATATTAAATTTTAATTACTAAAAAATATCTTTTTAAATTAAAAAAAAAAACGTTTTAGACAAGACGGTCTTTGAGTATTAATCTGCGCAGCTCTTTGAGTAGCTCTTTATCTCTTTGAGTAGCTCCCTTTCCACAATTGTCTAATCAGGATAAACCTCCAAGGATCAATGTAAAATATTATCATTGTTGGTATGCAGGGCATATAAATCAAATTCTCATAACCATATTAATTAACTAATCAAGTATCTAAAATCAAACTACACATCTTAATTAACAGATAATTAAATTCGCGAGTCCAAATCAAGTTTACATTACATACAGCAAATCCAAATTACACCTTGGATTAAACTCTAACTAATGAAAGTCCAAAAGAAACAGAAAGCATTGAATCTAATTAACTAAAGCTAATACATACTATTAATTACTACAACAAGAGAAGAAAAAGCAAAGCGAAGAACATAAAGTCCATGGAAACGGCATGCTTAATGATGCCAGAAGTTGTTGCAGCAGCATGAGAAGCAGAGAAGGTGCCAGAGGAAGTGTTGGTGGTGAGAACAAGAACCATCCAATCATCCTCAGAACCAAGACCAACCCCAGTGAACCTGGAATTGTTGAGAAACCGTGCATAGCGATCAGAATGCGTGTAATTAGAGAGCACAACGGTGGGTTCCAATTTGGACACACAAACTGGTAGAATCACACCGTCTGTGGTGGTGTTAATGTCAATGTCACATTTGTCTACGTGTTTTTGAAGGTTTGGAATGTTTGCGCTGGAGGCAGCACCAGTTCTTGTTGACGGGTAGAACTGGTTCACGTTCTCGCATGGCTCGTCCTCTATTTCTTCAGCGATCTCATCAGCTAAACAATTTGCCTTTTTAACTTTGTTCAGTGTTGGAAGATTCTGAGTTTGCCTGAAGCTATTGATTCCCTTCAGAACACTCTCCTCCTCCTTATCTGATTCATCAAATAATAGTTATTAGTTATTTTCATGTAAAAAGAACCAACTACTTTGTAATTAAATCTATTAAAGTACCGCTAGAGTGTGCAGGAGTATAAAGGAGTAGAAGATTTGGAAGAAGGAACAGTAGACCAAGTTTGATTGAGGCCATGCTGTGTTGTTCTCTCTGTTTTGGTAAACAAAAGTAGTAGTGTTGATGAAGAACAAGTACATTGGAGTTAGAAGAAATGGATCGGAAAAGAACTAGAGACTTTGTTACTGACAAGTGTTAAATGACTTTTCTTCCGCGTGGCATCCATGCAAAGCAAGCCATGTTCTAGAGTTTAATTAGTAACAAAGTGAAAACTCAGATATAATATAGTGAAGTTGATAATAGAGAATTATTAAATAAAAATTTAATTAAATTAATTAAATTATTTAATGATTTTTAATTATTAATTTTATACTAAATTAGTTATTTAACGATTTTTAACTATTAATTTCGTACAAAGTTACCAGCAGTTGAATTTCCGCCTAGTAACAATTAGTAATTAGTAATGCAATGAAGACATCTAGAAGTTAAACACCACCGATGAAAACCTAACTTAATTTCACGTGGCCACTGCATGAGATGATTTGGACACGTAAACACAATCTACTCCCACTTCTCGACACGTGGCATCATAAAACAACATCTGTATAGACCTGCCTTTCAACACCGTCACACTTGCTGTGCTGGATCATCATCACCACCAACTACATTACATATGCAATGCAACATGACACACACAACACAACCAGTGAACCAAAATCCTTCGTCGTCAGAAAATGGCTTCCCAGAAGCAACACACACAACCAGGGAAAGAACACGTCATGGATCCAACACCCCAGTTCACCTCCCCTGACTACCAACCATCAAATAAACTTCAAGTACTAAACAAAATTTTATTTTGTAAATACATAATTATAATAGAATGTTTAATTCATCATCTATTAGATTGATATAAGTAATAATGTTTCAGGGTAAGATAGCAGTAATAACGGGTGGCGACTCCGGAATAGGAAGAGCTGTATGCAACTTGTTTGCATTGGAGGGTGCCACCGTGGCCTTCACCTACGTCAAGGGCCACGAAGACAAGGACGCGAAGGACACCCTTGAGATGATCAACAGGGCCAAGACTCAGGATGCCATGGCCCCCAAGGCCATAGCTGCTGACTTAGGCTTTGATGAGAACTGCAAGAAGGTCATTGAAGAGGTGGTCAACGCTTATGGCAGAATTGACATCTTGGTCAACAATGCTGCTGAGCAGTACGAGAATATAACTATTGAGGAGATTGATGATCCAAGGCTTGAAAGGGTTTTCCGCACCAACATCTTCTCGTACTTCTTCATGACCAGGTACAAACTATAACTGCAATAATTTTACACCGTAGTTCAATCAGATTCGTGCACGCGAATGTGTTACCTAGATTTTTTTTAAAGAGGGAGGAAAATTGTTGAAGAGAATGAAAATTTTTTTTCGAAAATATTTGTTGAGTTATTACACTTTTAAACTCTTTATATACTCTTACTAAAAAATATTTACAACAATAAATTTATTATTATAAAAAAATAATATAGGTAACAGAATTACCTCGTGTATTTGTAGGCATGCACTGAAGCACATGAAGGAAGGAAGCAGCATCATCAACACCACATCTATAAATGCATACAAGGGGCACCCTACACTGGTGGACTACACTGCAACCAAGGGGGCCATTGTGGCCTTTACAAGAGCACTCTCAATGCAGATTCTGAGCAGGGGAATTCGTGTCAATGGCGTCGCCCCCGGACCCATCTGGACACCTTTGATACCAGCTTCTTTCGGTGAAGAGAAGATTGCTCAGTTTGGTTCTGATGTGCCAATGAAGAGAGCTGGTCAGCCTATTGAGGTGGCTCCCTCTTATGTTTTCCTTGCCTGCAATGAGTGCTCTTCTTACATAAGCGGCCAAGTCCTCCACCCCAACGGTCAATAATTCTATAATAGTTTATATTTTACACTATACTCTTAATCAGGCTTATGTTAGTATGGGCTTTTTATCTAACAGTTCTTATGATTTTGGCATTTTTCAGGTGGTACCATTGTCAACGGTTGAAGAATGATGGAAATTCACAAGTGATAATGAAGTTCGATATGTAATATTTTGTTATGGTTCTTGTCTTATGTAAGAATGGTAAAAGAGCAGTCAATACCTCAGTACCGTGTGAATAAATATATGTACACAGCAGCTTCTCTCTGCTTTTTCCTTTTGTTCTTTCTATCAGAAACCTAAGAAAATAGCTAGTACTTTTGATAAACTAAAGTGTAAGTGTGTAACACTACCACTAATAATAATATAGATGATCAATATGTGTGTTGGACATATAATGATGCAGAGAATCTTCCTGAAAATAATGCAATTCTTATCATGCTTGTGTGTTGGACATATAACTTGGTGTTTATATAATAGTATAGATACAACAGAAAACGAGAAGATAAAAACCGAAATATAATGGAAAACCTTAAAACGACAATTTGAATCAGAATCAGGATCATGAATAAAGAGGATACATGTTGGAAGAAGTGTGAGAACACAGCCACTACCACCAGCTCCGGTTAATTTGGAAACCAACTTGTACTTCAATGTAGTTCTAAAAACAGATTCTATTCCGGCATGACTGACCACCACAGATTGGAGCAGACCTTGGTTCATTTCTCTTCTTTCTCAGTTACAGAGAGAGCATTGTCTGATTCCGGTGACTGGAAAATCAAGGTCAATTCCTTGCTGATAGAATCAACAGCACTGAACACAAAAACCATTGCCTCCGGGTGCCTTAACATCCTCTCTGAGCTTTTGTGTTCCTTCCTACTTTGGTGTTAGTTATGAGCATTTTCAGTGACACGTTTGCCTTCATGTGTGTCATGTTACCAGACTTGAAGCTTATAATGTTACCTGATAATAATAGCAAAACCCAAGTAACTTCAGCATTCAAAGGCAACAACTTACTTAAATTTGAGAACTTTTAGTATTGCATCATAGCTCTTCGCCTCCTCCACTACGAGTATTTCGGGTGAGATAATATAAGATGAGAAGATACTACATCCAACTCAAAATCTTACAGTAATAAGTTAATAGGTTTCTCATCTTATAAACTTCTCATTCTTTTTTGTTTTTTTAATATTTGACTAATTTTATATACTCTTCACACTTGCAACATTAACAATGCATACACAAGTCAAATTCGAGCTAAATACTTATTTAAACAAATGATTGAACTAACCACCCAAGTTGGTTTTTTTATCACATATTTAATATGTACTTTAGAAACATTCTAAAATCTCACCGACTAATTTCAACTCTAATATTAGAGAGCTGCATAGAAAATTAAGTATAGATGGGTTACCCATGAATGCAAATTAGTAAAATTTGTACAGCTATAGCCGATACCTTATAGGTTTTCATTTGTTTGAGAGGCCAACTCCTGATGATGTTGTACATGCTCTACTTTCTGATTCTCATAAAACTCTTAAAATAAGAGGAGCTGGTTAGCCTTCTTCTATTTGTCATCTTTGGGGTCTTTAACTCCCTTTTTCTAGTTCATAATAAATGTACGTAATCTTATCAGGATTCATATTTAATTTTCAAGTATTATATTCAAAAGAATTATATTTTTTTTTGGGTACTCATTTTCATTATTGTACCGAATTTTTTCAAAATTTTTAATCAAAAATTAATTTTTTTTTGACGTGGAAGGTAAGATATTATAAGAGTTATAGTTTTGCCGTAATGGTGTGTTTAGGATCCATTTAATTAATATAGATTTTAATTTTTAATATTAATGTTAAGTAATTCTTTTGTGAAAATAATAAGAATTACAAATTCAATTTTAGAAAATTTTGATATAATTAAAATTCATTACCTAATATCTTCTCTTTTTGGATTTTTTATTTTAATAAATAAATTAATTATAATAATTACTGAAATAAATAATTTAAAAAATATTTATCAAAATAATTTTGCATGTATCTCGTTTACAGTGCAAACAAGATAAAATAGGTGGACGCGACACGTGTATATCTCGTTTACAGTGTAAATATTTTTATTAATACTATTTTTTGTTGTTCACGGTATTCCTTAACCCTACATATTAAGGATTAATCGCAGATCTAAATTTTGTTTAAGGGTCTGTCATTGGTTAATGAATTATTGCATGCACAAGATGAAATTCGAACTTTCGACACTTATTTAAACAAACGAGTGAGTTGATCATTCGACCAACTTAAGTTGGTTATTTATTAATACTATCTAATATATGTATGTCGTTATATTTGAGATTTTATGATACACACGTAGTAATAATAATAGGACTTTGTTAGATACACAATAATTTTTATGAATAATATGAACAATGACTTTAAAATTGGCTCAATAAAATAAAAATACACTACATTGGTCTACACCTCCAAATTACCCACCTAAATCTTAATATTAGGATAACTATCTGCACAATAAATTAAACATCCGATATATCTATTGTTCACATTATTTAGCGTTTTTATTGTCTACCTATACTTTTCTATAATAATATACTTATTATAAGATACATATAATTTGCTTTGAAGGTATATATAATCAAACGCCTTCGTGGCTATGTGCTATTTTAATAAGCTACTTGATGTTGAATGCTAAGGCCTTTCATAGGCCAAAAACGACTTAGCCACGGTAATCTAAACTCTAAAGCAACTAATATGAAGCAATGAGGTCTATGAGGAATTGATAATAACCGAAAACTCGAATGTTACAATGGCTTGGTCATGAGAAACGCGAAGCCCAATTTGTTGACCATAATTCAGATTTCTCTTGCTTATAATATGTTTAAAAGGGTGAATTGAATAAACAAAATCTTGCCTTGCTTTAACCGCATCATAACTAGGTAGGTCCGTCATGGTTGCACCCACATCTGGCTTTTCACCCAAAGCACGAATAGGCTCAAACCAGAATGCCTCTTTCTTCCACAATTTTGAATCATATGTCTTACAAATATCAACATCATAGATCACTATCTTTACTGGCCTCCACGACTCCAACGTTTGGCGGCTACTCTCATTCATCTCTCCTAGGATGTTTGCTTCAAACTCCTTGGACGGTAGGATCTTGATGCTATCCGATTTCATGCAATCCCTTGTGAGCTTGATTCTGAATGGCCATGGATTATTGTTGCCATTGCTGGAACAATCTTGTGTGGCATAATCCATCGTAACTTTCAAGAAATGAACAATGAAATTAAGCGATATGTGATATATGAGCATGTATGTGTGTGGCTAAAGAATCCAAGTCCTAACATATATTATGCATGGATTTCATGAATAAATTATTATTATGATTCACGTTTAATGTCTTACCATCTTGGACTTTGTTCCAACGTTGGTCATTGCCACTTATATGGTATTATTCACGATTTTGGAATTTACTCTGTATCCAACTGTAATTTGCTGTTAGTCTTACACAAAGCATCATTAGCATATATAAAACGTAGCACTGCATTAAGTGAATCTAAGATTGGACTTATCTATTTGTAGGAAATGGCGGCACATGAGAAATGCAAACATGATCTTGTCTTGAAACATAGATCTATGTTATACATAAAATATTTGTGTGTATTAGGGGTGTGCATGGCCCGGCCCGGTTCGAAGATCTGGCTCGGTCCCGAACACTTTTGGGATTAATTTGGTGTGATTTTATCGGGTTGAGGGCCGGGTATGGGTCTAAAAAATAGACCCGGTCATTATTTCGGGTCGGGTCCAGGCCATATCTCGGGTCACTCGAAATCGACCCGGTGACCCGGTCATCATACACAATTAATATTTTGTGTTATTAGTGATGGATGATGACTATTATTATGTGAAATTTAAGTATTGTAAACCTTAATATTTTGTATTACTAGTCATTATATATAAGACTATAAGTTAATGTTTTATATTTAAAATGCATAAGACTTTAGACTAATGCATAATCTTGTGTTATTTGTATTGATTTAAATATTTGGTGTTATTAGGCAATATTAGTATTACTTATGGTTATGCTTTAATTTTAGAGAAAAGTTAGTTCTTATTATATTTTTCTAAGTGAATTTTACCATGTCAAATAATAGTTGGAGTATTGGAAATTTGGATATTTTTACATGCTAACTTACAAGAAGGTATCAAGGTAATATAATGTTAACGACCCGGTTTTCACCCGGTTTTTACCCGGTATAATCGTAGCCCAAAAGTGTATATGTTTTATCGGGTCTAGGGTCGGATTCAGGTCTAATAAATAGACCCGGTATATATTTTGGATCGAATCTGGATCACATCAAACCCGGTTTCACCCGACCCAAACACACCCTAGTGTGTATGTACTCTAGAGCTTAAGAGAGATTTATAATAATAATTGAGTCAAACAATTTTACATCCTAAATTTTTACTTTATATAATAGACAATAAAAGTGTAAATATATAAGGTTATGATAGTATGTATATATCTTGAAAATTTTTAAAATAAAACTAACTTAAGAAAAATAATAGTTGTATTATTTTATGAATAATACATTCCAATGTGAAAAGTGCTTGGAAAGACTAATGGGCAAGTTTAATTGTCCTTCTAATTCTATGAAATTTACATTTATTAAAATTTTGTCCAATTTATTAGTATGTGTTTTTTTCTCTCCTTGTCACTAATTTTATTCCTATTTTATCCACAATTAGTTAATTATAATATTATTAAATCATCAATTGTAATAAAAATAGTACAAAAAAGAGAGTAATATTAATCGTTTTTATTTAGGTTCAGTTTTAATTCATCCTAGATGAATAAGAGAAGGATAAAGTAATATAATCTAACATATAGAATAAAAACAATCAAATCAATAATGATCACATAATAACAAAAATAATTAAAACCACATATCCAATGCATCAATTAACCCAAAAACAAAAAACAAAAAAGTAAAAATAAAAAATTTCTTCATGTCCACTCTAGCGTTCTAAATTCCTAATAATCCAGATAACCATGTCTTTAATTTGTATTCTCTTCCAAGACCTGTAAATGCATAAACTAAAGATCACACTAAATTTTACTAAAATAAGTTTCCCTACCATTGATGATTTAGTAATATTGTAATCGAGACTAGTTGTAGTAGTCAAAATCTATTATCTATTATCTATTATCAAAATCCACTTCCTTCAATTAATAGTATAACTGACGTGGCATATTTTTAAAGGTAATTTTTTATTTATTTTGTATTAATTTTTTATGTTATATATTTTGATTAATAATTTTTAAAAATATTATAATTAATTATTTATTTAATTTAATTGAAATAAATATTAAATTATTTAATATTTTATTTGATCATATTAATTATAACTAATTAATTATATTAATTATTTAATTTAAATAAAATAAATTAATTAATTTTATTTTAATTTTTATTAATTTTTTGTTTTATGCATTTTAATTATTCATAGTTTTTTTAATAATTTTTACATAGCATAAGATATTTTTTATTTATTTAACTTATTTTATTAAGTCAAATAATTATAATTAATTTATTATGTCAATTATTTAATTTAATTAATTTAAATATACAATTTCATTCGTTCCCTTTTTGTTTTATTTATTTATGTATTTCATAGCTTATTCAATATAAAAAGTCATATACGATTAGAAGAAAATCTCATATTTTTTTTTATCAATTACTTCCATTTAGTAATATTTTTTTTCTTCCTATAATACATTATTTCTACTCTTTTGATTTTTTTTAACTATAAAACATTATTATTATTCGTTATTATATAATATCAAAAATAGAATGCCAATAAGCTAGAGTAATAAATTACCAGATTTGTTTCCTTTCATAAAATCTTGAGCATTTTTATTTTTTTTTTCACCTATAGAAAAATGTATTTTATTTTGATAAAATTAAATTAGTGTATTAATATTTCAATAATTTCATGATTCTCTTCAATAGTTTTCTTTTTGACCTTTTTAATTTATTTTTTTTTTGCCACCAATACATATGTGATTTCCCATCTCAACATAGCATAAATACAAACCAAACAACATTATTTAACAAATAATAATGGTAAATCTGAGCTATTAACAAATCTTAAAATATAAGTTTAGACGATCTTATAACAGGTTAGATCAAATACATACAGATTTTCAAAAGAATCGTAAATCCTTCATATTTTCATGATACCATATGCTCCTCAACATGCTTCTTTGGCAGTTGCTATATTAAACGCATCAAGAAATGCAACAAACTTGGTTTATTTTAAATACACCAAAAAAGATGATAATACATCAAAATGCCATTCTCTCTTTGTTAGCAAAGTGCAGAAGCATGAGTGAGTTGAAGAAACTGCATGGGCTAATAATCACAACCCCAACTATTAATAAAAGCATAATCCCTTTGAGCAAGCTCATTGACTTCTGTATAGATTCACAATTTGGGGACATCGATTATGCACACTTAGTTTTTCGCCGAATTGATTCCCCCAGCGTTTACATTTGGAACTCCATGATTAAAGGCTATGCCAGTGGTCACAATCCAAGAGTGTCTATGATTCTTTATAGACAAATGATGCAGAGAGGGTACTCACCAGATCACTTCACATTCCCTTTTGTCCTCAAAGCAAGTTCCCTGCTTTTTGATCAAGATTGTGGAAGATGCATCCATAACTGCATAGTGAAATCTGGGTTTGAAGCAGATGCATATGCAGCCACTGGGTTGCTCCAAATGTATGTGTCTTGTGCAGATATGACTTCTGCGCTCAAGGTGTTTGATAATATTCCCAAGTGGAATGTGGTTGCTTGGACTTGCTTGATTGCTGGGTACGTAGACAATAATCAGCCATACGAAGCTTTGGAGGTGTTTAAGGACATGGATCATTGGGGTGTAGAGCCAAATGAAATCACCATGGTTAAGGTTATGATAGCTTGCGCACGGAGTAGAGACATAGGTACGGGGAGATGGGTCCACGACCGCATTCGTAAGGCCGGTTATGATCCCTTCCTCTCATCATCAAGTAGCAATATCATTCTTGCAACTGCAATTCTTGAGATGTATGCTAAATGTGGTAGCTTCAAGACTGCAAGAGATTTATTCAATAAAATGCCTCAAAGAAACATTGTTGCTTGGAACAGTATGATTAACGCTTACAATCAATATGAGCGACATGAGGAGGCACTAGATCTCTTCTTTGATATGTTGGTATCCGGCCTTAATCCGGATAAGGCCACCTTTCTAAGTGTTCTGAGTGTCTGTGCTCACTTGTGTGCTTTGGCACTGGGACAAACTCTTCATGCTTATCTTTTGAAGAGCAACATTGCAGAAGACATTGAAATGGCAACTGCCCTTCTCCACATGTATGCCAAGACCGGTGTGTTGATTAGCGCACAGAAGATTTTTTATAGTCTGCAAAAGAAAGATGTGGTGGTTTGGAGTAGCATGATTAACGGTTTAGCCATGCATGGTCATGGAAATGAAGCACTGAGAATGTTTCAAATGATGCAAGAGGATGATTCGGTTCTCCCTGATCATATTACTTACACTGGAGTTTTATTCGCATGTAGTCATGTTGGGTTGGTTGAAGAGGCTAAAAAACATTTCAATCTGATGACAGAAAGATATGGTATAATGCCGGAAAGTGAGCATTATGGTTGCATGGTTGATCTTTTGAGTCGCGCAGGTCGTTTCAGAGAGGCAGAAAAATTGGTGGAAACAATGGCGGAACAACCAAACATTGCCATATGGGGTGCTCTTCTAAATGGCTGCCTGATTCATGAAAATGTCTCTCTTGCTAATCAAGTGAAAATGCAACTTACAGAGCTGGAACCTGCTGATTGGAGTGGAGTTCATGTTCTTCTATCTAATATATATGCCAGGGCTGGTAGATGGGAAGAGGTTAACATGACTAGAAAAGTGATGAAGCATAGAAGGATCACAAAGACAATTGGTCATAGTTCTGTTGAAATAAAGTTGATAAGCTAATGATCATCGAAGGATTCATCTCTTATATCAGATTATAGAGTAACTCCTTTACTTCCATCAGTGAAGGTTAGTAGGTTACTATTAACGGATCGGAAGCCAAGTATAGTTCTTCGACAATATAAGTGTGCAAAATTAATGTATAGTATCCAATTGTTTTTATTTATTGTTGATAATACACTGGCCTACTCGATCTCTTGACAATTTTTTGCCCTTGTTGTGTAGCTAAAGAAAAGAATAAATAGAAAACGTCCCTACTATATGTACTGATTCATACACAAATCGATGGTGTGATTTGTACGTGACACAACTCACTATAGTTCCACCACAAAGATAATCATCTGTATAAAGGAAGCATCAATGAAGATAATAATAGAGATGGCATTGATCCTAAGTGTTCAAGTTTATAACGTTGCTACATATAAGTAAAAATTGGATCCTGTATTCCATCTATAATCTGAAAACCAGAAGATTAAGAAATACACCATCTTAACCAGCTTAACCAAAGATAATTTTAGTTTAAACTAGCACAATATCTACATATGTTTAGGGTCTGCATTGCATTTAAACTATCTTCAGCTACGAATTCTGATCGTTATGGACCTTCCAAACCACCCCTGCACTCGGTAGCAACCTGCAAGCCATGAAGTGTAGGTACTAAGATATCAGACCCGAAGTTATGAAAAGGAAGGAACAGGTTCAAGCATAGAACATTTCGGTTATGAAAGAGCCATGCAAACAGAGTTGGGTGAACTATTAAATTCCATTCAAGAAGATGATATGGAAATTAAAGACTGAGAGTCTAAAAGGTTCACCTTAACTTGAATGTCACAATCACAATGTAGCAGCTAGTGATCCGGAGATGATTGTCGTTGGTCTGGCGGCTGCGGCCACATTTGTGGAGCCATGTAGGGATGAGATTGCTGAGCGTACATATTTGGGTCCATCACAGGCTTACCCATTATGACACCTGCAGGTCCAACTTGGGGTGCATGTTGAGGCGGCATATAACAGTAAGGCATTGCATCAGCTGGCCCTGCAACAGGCATTGTTCCTCTTGGGATCGATGCAAGCACTTCATCTTTCAAGTCCTCACGAGGCACAATATCAACCAAGAAATCAAAGATATCGGTCCTCGTGATTGCAGCAGCAATATCATTTTTCTGAAGGGTTCTTCTTTTGTTCTCTTCAGTGTGATTCCAAGAACGCAGGGTTAACTCTAAAATGAACATTTCGCATGCCCTTGCAAATATGACAGGTGCCTCAGCCGATATCATTCTAACATCCTCATCAGCCTTCATAATCTTCTTGATCCTTGCCAAGGGGAGACTGTGGTTCTTGAAATCAGTTACCTTCTCAATTTCTTGGTATTGATTTGCCCAAAAAGCCTGTAGTTGTTGCTGAAGTTGCTGCTGTTGTTGCTGATGAATATGCTGATAAGCAAGTTGATGTTGTCCCAGTTGAGCTCCAGCAGGTTGACCGCTTTGCATGTTCCCAACCGATGTAACAACTGACCCTGGTGCCCCAGTCATTTGGTTTGGCTGGTACGGATTGGAACCATACGTTAGTTGAGCCCCACTACTGACAACCCCCATGGATGGGTTTTGGCCATGCCCTTGATGATCCATTCTGTTACAATTGAAATCAAACAAGTCAAAGCCCATGCTACATGTGCATCAGAAAACAACGAATCGTGTAATCATTAAAGTGAATTTGTCAACATACTAATAAATATATCATGAGAACAATCTAAAGTGCCGGCAATGAGAAATTCGACCTCCAAAGCAGTGCTCTCGACTCAGTGTCAAGATCGAAAATGACACAAGCACGAAATGCAGACAAGAAACAGGCATCCCATTTTCAAGGAAAGCATAAATCATGAAAATAGTTACTTGTGTATAATCATTCAAGGCAAACACAATATATTGTTTTGGGGAGAAGAAAATTGGGATCCGGAAAGACCTATGTAAAGGCAACATGTGTGATATAACTAACAGTTCTTAAAGCAAAATAAATATCAAATCTGACCAAATAATTTCCATTTAATAAGCTTCCTATATGGCCCCAAAAATCAAAGGACATCCAAAATCCACAAAACATGAAGAAAATCCGCTAAGAAATTCATCTCTCCAAACAACACCCATCATCCGGGGATCTGTAATTCATCCCTTATTCAGAGAAGAATTGGGATTTTAACCATGTGCTTGATATTTTCCATAACAATAGAAACTTTCAGCTTCCAATATTTTCTAATAACAAAAGATAAAAGAGAATTATGTGTTTTAAGTTCCCATCACATGCCAATTTCACATAAAGGGAGAATTCGCCAAAATTAACCTAAGAAACCAGCAGCAGCAAAGGGAATAATCAAGTATGTAAAGTAATCTTTTTTCTTTTCTAAGAAAAAGAAATCACAAACAAAATCAGTGGAAAAAAGCTTTTACCTTTGTTTACAGCTGATGCTGTGCTCCGCAACCGCAAATACTCTGAGAACACAGGAACCTGAAAAGGGAACCAAAAAGTGGGGGTAAGATCAGGAATTAAGATCGACGAGAATTGGGGTGAGGGGGTGGAAGAACAGAAGAAGAAGAAGAAGAAGAAGAAGAAGAAGAAGAAGAAGAAGGTCTCCGCCGTTTTTTGTTTCCAAGATCCAAAATCAAAAGAGAAGAGAAGAAGTTATTAGGGTTCTGAGAAGAAAGAAAAGAAAAGAAAAAGAAGAGAGCTTTCGTGAAGATTGACGATGTTCCCTTTGGAACGAACCTCTGAGAAAGCGAAGTACGAAAGAAAAGCTGTGTGATCGATTCTGACTACCTTTGTCAGAGGAACCTAACTCCTTGTAGTTTCTTGTGCTACAGATAAAAAAAAAAAAATTATATAACTCAGGTTTATTTGGGTGGGGTAGAATAAGATGGAAATGTTTATGATTGAGCAAACATTTAGGGTATACCGTATCTGGGAACGTTTAAACATTGAATTTATTTGAATAATTTTTTTATATAATTAATTTTTAAAGTAAAGATCAAATGAAATAGAGTTGTTTATGTATTTTTTTATTTATAATGGCGTGTATGTCGTTACTGTCACCTAAATATGAGAACAATATAGTTTTAACTTTTAAACAATGAAATATTTATTATTTTTTGAGTTTTTATATAACATTTTTGAATTGTTCTCTACTTAGTACTTACCACGAATCGTATTAAAATAGGTAAAGTTTCATTTCAAAAGTCGTTATCTATCTGATAATTTTTTATAAATAGACATATTACAATAGTTAACAATATATATAAGCAGCGTCGTTAAATTTTATGTGTTAAATTAATATAAGGACATAATTTATCCACTGTTTATTATTGTAGAGGACAAAATTAATACACTTTTCTTCAAGAATTAATTAGTTTAAAGTCAAAATCTTCAACGACCTAATTGTTACCTTACTCTAATCTTTTAACATAATTGATCATGTGATATTTCATTTAAAATTTAATTTTAATGTATTATATAATGTAAATTTTTTTTTTTACAAAATTATCTAATCACATAAGTAAGTAAAAAGAACTATTTTTCAAATTAATCGTATAAGTGGTATTTCAACAGAAAAAATGAGATTAAATAACTTTGAAAAATATTTTACACTATGAAAACATCAAAATTAAACTCATTAATTTGTATTTACACATTTTAACTAAAAAGTAATTTAACATAATCTATTGTGTTTAGAATATATGAAAAACCTATTTTAAGTAATTTAATTACAAAAATAAGTATAACATAGTTGTTTGTATTATTATTATTATTATTATTATTATTATTTAATATTTAATAGTTGAGGTTAAATTAGTAAATCATTATAATTCACAAAATAAATTTTTGCTTATAATCTTATGTTTCAAAATTTTATTTAGTTTATAAGCTTTTTTTATCTTAAATGATCAGTTTTGATTATAATTTATTTACAATTTTATACTCAATTATATTTTAACAAATAATTTTTTTATAAAAGAAGGTATTTTTATAATGATTAAAAACATGTTCTTTAGTAAAGTAACAATGAAAGTGATTTCTTTTGTTTTCTAAGAAGGTAAGTCTAAAAGTTGAATATCAAATTAAATTATAAAACGTATAAATTAAGGTAGAAACTCAGGTAAAGTCAACTTTACATGAAATTGATATCTGAGAGCCGATAGATAATTTGATTGATTTGGCTAAATTTTTATCTAACGACTCTTAAGTATCAACTTCACATGAAGTCAACTTCACCTGAGTTTTTACCACAAATTAAACTCAATTACTTAACATTTGGAGTTTAAATTTTATTTTGTCAATTAAAAAAATTGAGTTGAGATGAATGAGAGAGAGGAGGGAAATTGAGGAGTGTCTGGTGAGTTGCTTCATTCCAAAGCCAACATTGTAAAAGAAAGAGCACTTTCTGCCTTTGTTTCTGCATCATTATTTCTTATTCATCCATCTCATCATGTCACTGTTATCGTTATTACGAGGGCCAAGTGGCCACACCATGCCACCATTTTCAGTATGCAAGTACAAAATCTTGCACTCTCTTTGTTTTCTACTTGTTATTTTTTTTGTTCTTTTTTCTCACTTTCTATCATAGCATTGACATCGCACCTAAGAAAACTTGCACAAAATTGCATAACATGGTACTAGTGAACGGGGGCATAGGAAGATTCTTTTAAGGTGTTTTTTTTTAATTTTTTGTACTTTATAACTAATAAATTTGAAAGAAACAAAAAATCTCCACTTTTTTCGGTTAGTGTTCGACATATTGTTTAGCGCATTAGTTTATCGACAAATTTTTAAATAAAATTTTTATTTACGATGAATTAGTTATTTAAATTGTCAGAATGGAAAATAGCATGGCCGGTGTGAAACAAAAAAAATAAATTGATTACTTATTAAGTAATATATATACATTATATTTAATTAATTTAAATTGATTGAATGATAAACTTACTCATCCGATTAAATAAATGTAAATGTCGGAGGTTGGAAGGCTTAAGACTTAACCTTTTTGAAGAGAACATTACTGCTCCTCCAAATCCAATAATAATCATACCATTGTTGACTTATTTAATGGTTCAGTTTGTGACATTGGATACGTTGAAGGAGCAACAAATTGATTGCCTTTAGAATAATTTCAGTCAGCATTTCTTTTTTAACAAATCAATTAATTCTATAATTATAATTAGATAATATTTTTTTTACTATTTAAATTTTTAGTTTTTTAGTCCAACCGGCCAATACTTAATGTTGAGCAATGCACTCCATACAAAGTAAGGATAGCTGCATTTCTTCAACTTTAAAATTTAAAATTTAAAATTTAAATTTTAAATTTTAAACTCTAAATTTTTAAATTTTTAAATTTTAATTCTAAAGATTTATTTGAATAACTTTTTTTTCGAGTTATTTTTTTTATAAGATCTTATAAAAAAAATAAAAGTAATTTTATATTTAGATATTTTATGTAAAAAAATTTTTATCTTTATCAATTATATTTGGATATAACCATATAAAAGTACTTTTTTGTTTATTTATTTCGTGAAAAATATTTTTTTAAGAAAAAAGATCTTTTAAAAAAGATGTAAATTATAATTTTTCAAAAAAGATTTTTTTTTAGTTACTTTTACTACTACAATTAAATTAAATTAAAGTCATTATAACATGATGATGAAACGGTTTTCAGATTCACACCGTTATGTTTATGTCATTATATCACAACTTCCGTTAACAACTTCATCTTCGCATGCACACTTTCTTTTCAACTCATTCTTTCAAGAATACAATTATCCTTCCCCTATTTCTTTGCATTCTAGCATTCCTAGATCAAAATCATTTTTCTTTTACTTAATCCAAGGTTTGTTGTGCCTTTTCGTTATCCTCTTTTTACTCTTTTTTTTTTAATTCTTTAAACCGGGGCGTTTACATTATTCTTCACTAACCCTTAGAATAAGGGTTGTGATTTAAATTCTTTTACAAGGTTCCAAATAGTTATTATTGTTAATTTATTAGGTGTGTTGTTGATGACATTATCGAAAGTTACAGGAGGTATCTATTAGTGTTACATGAGTTTGTTTTAGTTTATTGACCTAATTGGTCTATTATTGTCTTGTGCTTCATTTGTTTGTGTTAAGTTTTTACTTTTTAAAACAAATTCAATTATTCTGATCCCATTATTTAGAAAAAAATAAAATAGAAAGGTGAAAATTCAAGTACAGTCGACTTCACGTGAAATTGATAACTGAGAACCATTAGATGATTTGACTGATTTGACTAAATTTTCATCACAGCTCTCAGTTATAAATTTCACGTGAAGTCGACTGTACCCAAATTTCCACCAAATAATTGTAATAGATTCTTCAAACAAGACAAGAAATATTTGTTAGGAATTATTTCCTAATCTATATATATATATATATTATAATCACAAATTAAATATTTTATATTATATTATTTATATAACGATTATCTCAATTATTGTAATTAATATTATAAGAAAAACGGTAAATATCATTAGATTTACCGTTTGATTTAGCATTAGAGATTAGCAATGGATTTATCGACAGATCCTCCAACAAATGTGGTAATAAATTCGTCGAGTAAAAAAGTTACCGTCAGATTCGAATTTCTGACGGTAAATTCACCGATTATAATTGGAGGGAAAAAAACTGGAGCGATCATTACCGTTGAACTTGGGGAGAAAAATTCGACGGTAAGATAATTAAATAAAACTCACCGTTTTAGTTATAGGCTGTGCGTTACTGGCAGATTTTTTCGATAGTAAATCCACGGTAAAATTACCTTAAATTCAAATTTGCGAATTCTTCGCTTCTATTTCTGCAACCTCACTTCTCCCCCCTTTGTCTTTCTCCCTAGCCGTCAGCCCCATTTCGCCGTCGTTGACCACTTTCCACGACTCCATCCAT
>NC_029777.3:4702350-4722946 GCF_000817695.3 Arachis duranensis | reverse complement strand
TTCTGTCATGGAGGAGCTTGTTTCTCCCCTGGCACTTGCCTCCATCAGCAGTGATGCTACCTTTCGTCCTTTACCCTGGTATGTCTTTTTTCCTTCCTTCTTTTTTTGGTATTGTTGGTATTTGTTAAATTCTAACCCTCTACAACTTCGTCTCCTTTTATCATGTTAATTACTTGTTTGGTTTCTTTAGATTGTATAATGATTCTGGATTTGTGGATTGATGATAAAATGTTGATGTTTACTGTAGTTATCAGAGTCAGTGGTTCTTGACTGCATTGATTTATTGATATCGAAAGGCTCTGTCTTAAAGTTTTGATACTATTATTAGGAAGATTCTTGATTGATTATCCTCAACAAGCTCATCAATTAGCATTAAATAGGTGAAATCAAGATTGATGTTTGCCTAGTTGATAAAAATAAAATATTTATTCCCTTTTTTCTTGGTGTGGTTAACCCTTTTTCATTTATGGCTTAGATAGCTAAGAATTATGTACTAAACTATTCTTTGTTTTCTTTTTGCAGAATAACATTCTCAACAAAAAAAACTAAAATCATCAAATGTATCTGATTCTAAGTTTCTAACTCATCAAAAGATCAACTTAGTTAGCAAATTTTAGATTTGTATTTTAGGATTTTAAGGCTGATGTACCTTGTTATAATGGCTAATCAATAGTTTTGTTGATCAATTCATAAATATTTATGCTGACCTTGTTATTAAGTATTTCATTTGTAGAATCCTCTTGTATAAAAGCTTCTTTATATACATGGTCTGCAATTAAATGAACCGTTAATAAACTTAATATCATAAAATGAAATCATATGCCACTAAGGGTAGACATAATGTGAAATCAGTATTAATAGTAATGAGCAGCAAGTTTGTATAGAGTAAAAGTCATCTATTTGTGAGAGTTTTTTATGTAATTTCTTGACACATATACTTTATAATGGAAGTTTTTTTTTTATTCATTGAAAGATGTATATTTTATACTTCGATTTAAAATCCAGTATGTTGAGTATTTGTATGTACTTACTATGGATTAATTTGTTCGTATTTGTATGTATCTACTATGGGTTAGTTTTTTCCTTACACTTGTTTTGTAGCTTGCTTTTTTTGGCCTTTGCATTGTGCTCTCTCTATTGTTGCGGAATTTGAATTTTTCATTGTGATTTGAATTCCTTACTGTGTTCTCTTTTTTTTTTTGCCTTTGCATTGTGATTTGAATTTTTTATTGAGTTCCATTACTACTAATGAACTAACTATTTCTTTTTATGATTTATTTTACTTACTTTAGTTTTACTTTATTATTTCGATCTACATCTATAATTTTAATTTGAATTAATGTTCTGCTCTGCACTCTTTTATTGTCATCGTTTATTAAAGATTTTTTCTTAATCTATTTCTTAAACTATATTACTAGGTAGTATGCCATCAAAAATACCGATATTCTTCAATATGTGTATATAAATTTTTGCGGGATAATTTAATTCTACTGAAGGATTTGTCTTCTTCGTTAGAGATATTTTCGATTTCCATTTCTCCTCTCTGCTACATGTAATCAATTGGTTCTTAATTTTATTCTCCTTTTTATTTGTGCTCCGAACACTTGTAGAAAAACTTGCAGCTTTCGAATAATCCTTGTAAAATTTTGCAACATCTTCAAGGGTGTTAAAAGTCATCACAACTTTGGAAACAAACTGCTCATCAACATCAAAGAGGGCTACAAAATACACCCAAAAAAATCCAAAATACACCATATTAAAATAAGCATAAACTATAGAATACAAATACAACTATAAAACTATTATTAAAAATAACAAAAATAAGATTCATGAATCATCATCAAACAGAAACTAAAATAATTAAACTAAAAGAATAAGACAACTCATCCTCAGTCAACTGAAAAGTTAGAACTTGTAAATACACCCAAACTTTCCCAAGTTACACCAAAATATTCATGATTTATACCCGAAACTCTGATATAAAATGCAGAAAATTCATCAGAACTAGTACATTACATTCAATTCAAACAATGAACAATGAACAGCAAATTTCACAAGCAAGATTCACAACATTATTCAACTCCACAATCATAAACTACTACTAACAAAAATATTAACTGGAATTAAACCACACCTCAAGAACTTTATTGGATTCAAATTCAAAATCCACTTCGCTCTGGTTCAGCTGACAATGTGAAGTTAAATCATCCATTATCTTCAAAACAATTTCAGAGCAGAGCTTGATTTCAAAACGATTTTAGAGCTTGATTTCAAAAATAATAGAAATTGAGAAAAACGAACAAAAAGAACACATAGAGAAACACACGTAAACGTCGAAGGAGAACGCAAAGAGAAACGCAATAAAGAGATCGCAGAAAGAAGGCAAAAAAACACAGAAGAAATTGAAAAAAGAAAACGAAATCCTTTCGAAAAAGGAAGTTATATATTCTCGCGCGTTGATTGAAAAATCTATTAAGAAGCTCGTGGACTAGACGTGCCAGAAGAGGCACGTTTTAGGTATAAGTGAGTATATGGACTTGTAAGATTTGTATAGCAAAAAGGCTTGTATGTAGAGATTAATTCTATAAATATATAGCTGTAATATGAATTTACCATCAATGTTAATTCACTTCTTTCTTCTTTAACTACCTCATTCTCTCTTTGTTCTTTTTTAAAATATAATATGGTATCAAGAGCTGCAAAGATTCATGTCTAACAACATTGACATTGTGGATGTTGAAGAACTTGAAGATACATCAGATGTGAATACATCATCACCTACATCTATTATTAATTCAATTTCTGAGTCACCAAACAAACCCTTTTACTGTTATACCTTTAGCTGACAAATTTTGTGATGATAATTTCCTTACATGGTGTCATTTGGCAATGCCACTATCTGTGGTCAAGGAAAAAGAAAATATTCGGCCCAAGTTTGCTTCTGCTGCTAATGAATTAAGAAATTTAATGAGTGACAAATTGATGACTATAATCTTACATCATGGTTGTTTGCATCTATGGACAATTCTTTTAATAAACATCAATTCATTGGACTCGAGCTTGCTTATGAAGTTTGGAGCAGAATTCATGTGTATTTTGCATCTCAAACCAAAGTTAGAGAGCGACAATTGCAACTACAGTTAAAGCTTAAAAAATTGGTAAACTCTCTTGTAGCAATATAATAGGATCTCCAATTTCTGATTCGAGTATCACTCGTTTATCACCATAATTACTGGAAAATATCCGTCATACTATATACCAGATTTACAAGAAGAGATAGTAGAAAGGTTCAAAAAGCTACACAATTCAATGATATAGATTCAAATCAATCAAAACAATTGGAATCCACACTTTTCTTTGGTAGTGGAAGAGGAAATAATGGAACTTTAGGTCGTGGATTTGGCTAAAGACAATCAATTTTTTCTCTTAAAAATTTATATACATATATAATGTGTTCACATTCTAAATTTTAAATGACCCACTACAAATAAATTAAGTCTAATTGCTTAAAATCCTAAATCTACTTTGTTTTCTTTTTTTTTTTAATCTTTTTATCATTTTGACTATTAGTTAACCTAATCAAATTTAGTCTTCTCCCGTTTTTAAATATCAACCGTCACTCTTTTATTCTCTTAAACCATCTTCTTAGTTTCATATTTTCAATTTTCTTTTTCTATTCCTTATCTAGTGGTCATCTTCTGTTCATAAAAAAGATAGATTTTAAATTCTTTATTTTTTTATATAACTTTCTATGACTCTATGTATTTTTCAATTTTATTGTTTTTCTTTTTAATATTTTCAATTGTAAATTTTAATTCAAGTAATTATGGTTTAGGTATTAATCTAATTTTTTATTCTCCTCATAAATTTATATATTTTATTTTATTCTCAATTTATTGATCCTTATTATTTGTCTTTTTATCTTTCGTTCTATTCTATTATATGTAACTGTGTTGTATATAAATTTTTAAAGTGAATTGATCAATTTACTAATTTAGAATATTTTTTTATTTTTAGAAATAGTAATGGAGAAATATTTCAAAAGAAAGCTACCACTAAAATATGAAGTCACTCCATTAGTCTTTTCTAATAAAAAGAACTTCTTAGAATTCAATGTAGAAAGCCTGGTAGCTGATCTTGGACACGACCCAAATTTCAAATTATGATCCAAACTATGGAGATGAAGTTAGATGAGTTTATTTGTAAAAAGGTCATTGTCAACCAAGAGAACATGATTTTCCACAAACATATTTGAAGAGAAGAAAGTTAGTAGCTAATGTAATTTTTGTTTTTTTTAGTATTCAAATAATTAATGTGCACTTTTATTTTTTTTATTTTAGATTAATATATCTTTTGATAATAATGTGTATTATTCCCCTTCTCCAACATAAATTTTCTGAGTCCGTCACTGAATAGAATATATAAGTTTGAAAAGATTGAAATTCCAAAAAATGTATGCAATGCTGCTGTATTTGCTGGAAACATGCTACTTTAGAAGTTTATCATAGAACATTTGGACACCCTTCAATGAAAATTGTAAAAACTATATTGAAAAATGTCAATTACTTATTTTACAAAGCAATAAAGATTTTGATTGTCACTTGGATTGTGAATTTTGTTGTCTTGCAAAAGCTCATTCTTTGCCTTACTCTCTTTCTGATCATGTGTATAATTCACCATTATTAGCCTTAGTTCTTTCTGATGTGTGAGGATCATCCCCAATTACATCTCACCAAAGATATAGATATTATGGTTTTTTTTTGTTGTTGTGTTCTCTAGACATACTAGTATATATCTTCTTACACACAAAACTCAAGTTCTCACTGTTTTTAAGCAATATAAAACATATATGGAAAATCAATTGGGTTACTCTTTGAAAGTTCTCCAGACAGATAATGGTATAGAATATTGTTCAAATGCTTTTATCACAAACTTTCTTGTCCATATACTCCACAACAAAATGGCCTTGTTGAGACAAAGCATATGCACATTGTGGAAACCGGATTAATTTACTAGCTCACAAATTTTCTCTTCTGCTATTACTAATCATATGTCGCCTTTCGAATTGTTGTTCAATTATGCTCCTGATGACAATTTTCTTGGTGTATTTGGTTGTTTGTGTTTTCCAAACTAAGATCTCAACCTTGCATTTTTATGGGATATTCTGTTAATCAAAAAAGGTTGTAAGTGTATGGCTGCTGATGGAAAGATATGTGTCTAGGGATGTTGTTTTCCATAGAAATAAATTTCCTTCTGCAAAATTTTTCATCTCAGATTGTAATTCTCATAAACATACTACTAATTCAAATCCTACAACTAATATGCTCCTTGTAATTTCAGTTCTCCCTCCTTCTCATCTATCTCCATCAAATCAGATCTTTCAACCCCAAATCAATCCCCAACACACAACTCTTCATATAGATCCTTCACATGAGAACAATGCACCTATTGCTACTGATAGTAACACTACAAGTACAGATTTAGCAACATCATCTCATATTTTGCATCTACTCTTATACCAATTTCATGTATTAAAATCACCCTGCCTTTTGATCCCTAAAATTTACTTCCTCAATCTCCTCAACTTGAAAACCATCATCCTATGAGGACTAGATCAAAAACAGGTAGCTTGAAACCCAAGGTACTGCATAGCAGTACTACTGTCTCAGCTTATTCTCATTATGAGTAATTACCAAAATCTGTAAATACAGCTTTATAAATTCCTTATTGGGTGAATTGTCCCCAAATGAGAAGGTGGTAAGCTGTAAATGGATATTTGTATTAAAAAGAAATGTCCAGGGTCAAGTTACTAGTCATAAAGCCAGACTAGTGACTAGGGGATATACTCAAATGGCTGGAGTTAATTCACTCACACTAACCCTCACTTATTTTGTAAATTGAATAAAGTTATTTATGGCTTAAAGCAAGCTCCAAGAGCTTGGTATCTTAAAATTACTGCTGCTCTAAGACAGTTTGGTTTTGTGTCTACAAAATTAGATCCTTTAATTCTGCTATTTATATACTGATTTATGTGGATGATATGCTTGTGACAGGAGATAGTGAAGTTGAAATTGCCTTAGTTCTAAAACAATTGCATTCAACTTTCTTACTCAAAGAATTATGTGACTCTATAAATCCGTCGCAGATCTGAGCTTCATTTAAGGGTCTATTACCGATGGTCAATGAATTGTTGCGTGCACAAGGCGAGATTCGAACCCCGACACCTGCTTAGTGGATGAGTGAGTTGACCACTCGACCAACCCAAATTGTTTATTGTGCCTTTTCTTTATCATCTTCTCACAGTCTTTTTTTTTTCGAAAAAATATTCATCATCAAACAAATGGGCGGTGGGCTTACCTCTTTTTTATTTCTCAAATGGACTAGCCACTGGAATATGGGCGGTGGGCTTGCATTTTTTTTCAGGATTCCAAATAGTTGTTATTGTTAATTTGCATGTATACTTCAATTATTCAATTACTCCCATCTCATTTCTTTGCATTTTTCCATTGCTAGATCCCAATCTTTTTCCATTTCTTAATTCAAGGTTTTTTATGCTTTTTTTTTTAACTCATTCTCATCATCTACTTTTTTTCGGAAAAAAAAGTCTTTCAAAGGCGGAAGTTATATTCTTGAGTAAAGACCCAATTTGGTCTTTAGTTCAAAAAAAAAAAAAGAATATTTCGATTCTCAACATTTTTATTTAAGAATAATAAAACTTCTTTATTAAAAAAAAATCATTAAATAGTAATAAAAATTAGTTTTCTAAAAATTTTATTTGTAATTTGTGAAATTTTAAACTCTTACAAATTATTAATAAATTTATTTTTGAAAAAATTTTTCACTGCAGAAAGACCATTGTTAGAAAGTAATGTTACAGGAAAAAAAATAATTACAGTACGAAGACCTTTTAAAGACAAAGGATAACATCGAACAAGAAATAAAATAAGATAACATTAATATTGATAATATTTGTATTGGTGATAATGACAATAGAAAATATAACAATAATGATAAAGTATAATTACACATTTTTTTTAATAGTAGCGTCAAATAGTTGTTATTGTTAATTTACATGTCTCAATTAATGCTTTAAGATTGGATATGAAAATTTTTTTAATTAATAAATAGTTCGAACTTAATTAAACAATTTTTTAAAAACTCAATTAACAAAAAGAGTCTGGATTTAAGTTTATTTGAAGTACGTTTCAAACTTTTACTGCATATTAGACAACTGGAATAAATGAATATTTAGTATTTTACATTATTAAACAATAACATATATAGATTTTAATAAATTTTTAAAATTAAAAAATAAAATAATTTGATCATAACATATTATTTAATAAAGTTGATGGTAAAATAGAGAAAAAAAACTCAATACACTCTCAAGATTGAATATAATAGTAGATATTGAGAGATTTTAAAAAGTGAAATATTGAGGTACATTTAGTTTGTCTTCTTATTTTCAATTTCTATTTTTATCATTTTTTGTTTACAAAAATTTGTGAAGAAAAACAATGAAAATAATAAAGATTTATATTATATATTAGAATATTTAACCATCTTAAATAGGAAATAATGGACAAATAAAAAGTGACTAACTATAAATAATGAATTGCATAAGTAAAAAGTTACACAAATTATTGTGACTAACTATAAAATAAGAAAAAACTTGAATGCACAACTTGCTAAGATATATAAAAAAAATTTCCAAAAAAATAATCTAAATGACTAAATGAGTCTTAAAGTAATAAAAATAGACGTGAGCCATTTTTTAATATATTTAAGATCATAAAAAATATCAATATCTTATATTCTTAACAGATTTTATATATTTTCTTATTTCATGTATTTTATATTTCTGGATTTTTCTCTCAATGAAATATATTTTACATTTTATGCAGAATAAAAATAATTACAACATAGATTATAAATAATATTTATAAATCTTTATATTAATTTTGTTGCATATAACAATGTAATTATTTTTTATCATATCTTATTTATTTTAAATTTATTTGTTTTATATATTCTATATTTAAATAACGTAACTGATGAAATCTTTATTTTGAATAATTCATTATTTTTATTTTAAATTATTTATATTAAATTTAAAATTATAAAAAATATAAATTTAAAAATTAATTTCATAAAAACAACAAAAAGGCAGCTGAACAGGTGCGCCAGTTGAATTGCTAGTAAAATATAATAATCAAAATATTAATTTTAAGCCGTTTAAGAATAAGCCTCCGGCTTCCTTTGTAGTTACAATATTAATTTTAACTGCCTCAGCAGTGGGTATGCTTAAGTGGGAAAGATTACCCATTCGAGGTGTGAAGATTCATAAATTAAAATTGATTGATATCTTGCTTGAAATGTGGGTGCGTGTGCGATAAGAGAATTTTTTAACGTTGATATGGAGTAAGTGTTGGTATATGGTATGGTTATGGAGATATAAGGTGTTTCATTGGATTATGTATGACTGTGCCAAACAAAAAGGACGGTCCGATGGGAGGGAGAATAATTGGATGGACATTCTGATTACAGTAATTGGATAGTACATAAATTGAACCGTCCGATTTGCTTACACGTTTATGTGACGTGCATGCAGCGGGTTCTCAAGATTGGCTTCATTGCTTATTATACCATTCGAATGTCACCCTTCTCAGCATCTATCACTTTCACTCTCCTACTTTTTCTTGAACGACTGCTCCCCCAGCCTCATTACTCTCTTCATTTTCAGCCATTGTTTAGACTACCAAAGCAGTAGAAAAAAAATTAAAAACAATGCTAAGAAGACCAAAAATAAAAGAAATAGATCAGAGTTTTACATTATTAATTATCTTAGACATTTAAATTATGTAAGTTTTTATTATTTAATATTTTAATTTAATAAAAATAATAGTGATAATTTTAGATTTTAGTAGAAACACTGTAGTAGTACTAACTAGAGATTAGATATGTATGCATAATATTATTATTAAGTGTTAGAAATAGTGAATAAAATAGAATTAATTTATAAAATCTATAAATAATTATTGAACTAAATATTATTATAAATGTAGTGTTTAGATATTTAATTTAGGATTAACAACTTATTATTATTATTATGTGTTGGAATGAAATTTTAATTAATATATTTTTTAAATTGTAGTGTACTAGAAATAGAACTTATGAATTTAAGGTAATTTAAATATATATATATATGTATAATAATGTTAAAGGTTATAAAATATATATATATATCAATTTTATAAATAATTTATGATTATTAAAGTTATTCTGGTTATATAAATAGGAAATGAATAATAATTATTGTAAAATAAATAGATTTTAGAGGTTTGTGCTGTTGTATAAAACATTTATCAATTTTATAAATAATGTGATTATTAAAGTTATTCTGGTTATATAAATAAGAAATGAATAATAATTGTTATTATAAAATAAATAGATTTTAGACGTTAGAACAAATATTTTTAATGTATGTAAAAACAATAATTAGATTTATTTAAGGTTTATTAATTATTGTTATAAGCTATTACATATATGAATGTAGGATTTTTGTATAATAGATGTAATATGCATGTTTGAAATAATTAATAATGTAATTGTTAATATAATTATATTATATTGGTATTTATAATGGAAATGTGATATTATAGGATTTACGAATATTGACATGTGATCACTTAATGTCGTCGGATTCGTACAATTAAATTGTTGAGGGGTATTTATGGAAGACTGATTTTTATCACGTTTCCCAAATTGGAGTCATCCAATGTCAGTCAACAATGATTAATGCTCTAATCGAGAGATGGTAGCCTGAGACTCACGCATTTTATTTTCTGGTTGGCGAGCGTGCTGTGACATTGGAGGATGTTGTGATAATTTTTGGTCTACCAACAAATGGTCTTCCGGTTATAGGACCCACCATGAGTAGTTTTGAGGTTTTAGAGACCAAATTCTTGCACCAGTTTGGAGTTGCACCAAGAAAGACGAATTGTAGAGAAAGCTTCATAAAATTGATGACGTGGTTTAAGGATTTAAAAGATTGCTTAGTCTTGACTGATGATATTCACATTCAGAGGTACGTAAAGTATCACATAATGCTATTATTTGAGATAATTCTGTTTGAAGACAAGTCGGGTGCAGCGGTGTGCTGAAAATTTCTGCTGTTGTTCCGTAACTTCACTGGGATCATACAATTTAGTTGGGATCGGCATGCCTCGCGCACTTGTATAGATCATTGTGGAGGGAAACTCGTGTCGACTGCAAGGAGATGGATGGTCCGTTGACATTTTTGCTTACTTGGACTTAGATCCGTCTACTATTTTTTGTGCCGATTTCGAGCAATCCCTGAGTGTTTTTTATTGCAAACAGGTAAAATGAATTACTGTATGTCTTGAACAAGTGTAGGAAATTGTATTTTATTTTTTACAAGATAAGTTAACTAAGATTATCTGACGGCAGGTGGCGTAATTGGGATCGTGAAAACCGGCCTCACAGATTTCATTCTCTTGCTCATTATAGGAGGTTGTTGGATGATCTGTAAGAAGGACGTGTATGTTGTAAAAAACAAGTACCCGTTTTTGTTTGGTCAATGAATTATTTGTTGTGTAATCCTCTTATACTTTCGATGTGTCCAGTTTGTTTGGCAAGCTTATGGCGTTGAACGCATTAAGCCAGACGTGATTCCTTTAGACATCCATCAACATTCGGTTATTTGAAGTGCTACAGTGCCGCTTATATCTTTCGAATGCGTTGAGTGGCATGCATCCGATAGATTCAGGAGGCAATTCTATTTGATCCTGGGCGTTCCTCACCAAGAGCGAGATATAGGTGCAGCACACGGCGAAGTACTGATTGGACCTAAGGATCAAGATTGGTCCGACACCCTTTTTGGGTGATGCAATGGACCAATCGGTATAGTTACATTCTTGCTGATGACTTGGTGCCTTTACATTATTCTTTGGAAATTTACACACATTAGTACCAAGGATCATATGGTTCCCACTTGCAATTGTCAGACCTCATTTTTCAAGAGATTCAAAGGGCTCTCTAATGCATAATCAGGAGAATCAACAAGAACGTTTTTCTTGAGATCTGATAATTGCAAGTGGGCACTATATGCTCATCTGTATCAATGCATGTAAATTTTCAAAGGATAATATAAATGCACCAAGTCGTCAGCAAGAGCATGACTATACCCATTGGTCCATTGCATCACCCAAAAAAAGTGGGTGTCGGACCGATCTTGATTCTTACGTCAAGTCAGTACTTTACCATGTGCTTCACCTAGATCCCGCTCTTGATGAAGAACGCCCTGGATCAAACCAAATTGCCTCCTAAATCTATCAGATGCATGCCACTCAACGTATTCGAAAGATATAAGTAGCACCGTAGCACTCCAAATAACCGAATGCTAATGAATGTCTAAAGGAATCACGTCTGGCTTAATGCGTACAACGCCATAAGCCTGTCAAACAAACTGGAGACATCGAAAGTATAAGAGGATTACACAACAAATAATTCATTGACCAAATAAAAGTAGGTACTTATTTTTTACAACATACATGTACTTCTTCCAGATCATTCAATAACCTCCTATAGTGAGCAAGAGAATAAAATCTGTAAAGTGAATTTTCATGATCCCAATTACGCCACCTGCCGTTTGACAATTTCTTAGTTAACTTATCTTGTACAAAATAAAATACAATTTCCTACACTTGTTCAAGGCATACAATAATTCATTTTACCTGTTTGCAATCGGAAACACTTGAGGATTGCCGGGAATAGATGCAAGAAATAGTAGACGAATCCAAGTCTAATTAAGCAAAAGTGTCAGTGGACCATCCATTTCCTTGCAGTCGACATGAGTTATCCTACACAATGATCTATACAAGTGCGCGAGGCATGCCGATCCCCAACTAAATTGTATGATCCCAACGAAATTACAGAACAACGACAGAAATTTTCAGTGCACCGATGCACCCGACTTGTCTCCAAACAAAATTGTATCAAATAATAACATTATGTGACACTTTACATTCCTCTGAATGTGGATATCATCAATCACAGACTAAGTGAACTTTCAAACTCCTAAACCACGTCAACATTATGAAGCTTCCTCTACAATCTGTCATTCTTGATGCAACCTCAAACTGGTGTAAGCATTTGGCCTTTAAGACTTCAAAACTACTCATGGTCGGTCTTTTAACCGAAAGACCATTTGTCGACAGGCCAAGAATTATCGCCACATCCTCCAATATCACAACACACTCACCAACCGAAAAATGAAATGTGTGAGTCTCAGACCGACATCTCTCGATTAGAGCATTAATCATTGCTAACTTGATGACTCCAATCTGAGAAACGTGATAAAATCTAATCTCCCATAAATATCCCTCTACAATTTAGTTGTATGGATCCGACGACATTAAGTGGTCACATGTCAACATCTATAAACCCTACAATATCACATTTTTATTATAAATACCAATATAATATAATTATATTAACAATTACGTTATTAACTATTTCAAACATTCATACTAAATTTGTTATACAAAAATCCTACATTCATATTTATTAGCTTATAACAATAATTAAGAATCCTTAAATAAATCTATACTATAAATCTAATTATTGTTTTTACATACATTAAAAATATTTTTCTAACATTTAAAATTTATTTATTTTATAATAATAACTATTATTCATTTTCTATTTATATAACCAAAATAACTTTAATAATCACAAATTATTTATAAAATTCATATATGCTTTTTACAACAACACAGACATCTAAAATCTATTTATTTTACAATAATAATTATTATTCATTTCCTATTTATATAACCAGAATAATTTTAATAATTATAATTAATTTATAAAATTGATATATATTTTTTATAACCTCTAACACACACACACACACACACACATATATATTAAAAACCAACGATATTAATAATCATAAATAATATATTAAATTTATATTTTAAATTTAGTGTTACTAAATTACACTAAATTCAATTATTAATAATCACCAATAATTTATTAAAATTCATACTTCTTTACTTAAATTATCCTAAATTCATAACTTTTACTTCTAGTACAATACAATTAATAAAACATATTAATTAAAATTTCATTTCAACACATAATAATAATAAATTGTTAATCCTAAATTAAATATCTAAACACTACCTTTATAATAACTTATAACTCAATACTTATTCACAGATTTTATAAATTAATTCTATTTCATTCACTATTTCTAACACTTAATAATAATAATAATAATAATAATAATAATAATAATAATAATAATAATAATAATAATATCATACACACATATCTAATCTCTAATTAGTACTACTATAATATTTCTACTAAAATCTAAGATTATCACTACTATTTTTATTAAATTAAAACATTAAAAAATAAAAACTTACATAATTTAGATACCCAAAATAATTAACAATGTAAAACTCTGACCGATTCACTTCTTTTATTTTTTGTCTTCTTAGCATTGTTTTTAATTTTTTTTTCTACTGCTTTGGTGGTCCGACAATGGCTGAAAATGGAGAGCAGTGGGGTTGGGAGAGCAGCCGTTTAGGAGACCGTATGAGAGTGAAAGTGATGGGTGTTGGGAGGGGGCCTGGAAACCCGCTGCATGCGCGTCACATGGACGTCAGTATGCAAATCGGACAGTCCACCGTCCAATTTGCTTGGCGCAGTCATCACAGCCCAGTGAAACACCTATACCCCCGTAACCATCCCATATACCAACACTTACTACATATCAAAATTAAAAAGTTCTTTATAAATTACCTTTTGAAAAATAAAAATTTTACGAAACCAAATCCAGAAATACAGTCAATTTACTACCCGACTTGATTTCATCCTCTTGTGGTTTAGGTTTGGATTTACTTATGAATATAAATCGACGCTAACAGTAACAATCACCCTGAAAACATGGCCACCATCATACTCACTGCTACAAAAACAACATAGAGGCCGACGAGACAAAACCCCCAAAACCTAGGCACTCGGAATCTGCACCAAGTGATCACTAAGAGAGACCCCATAAGGCTTAAAAGTAGGAACACAAATGCAATCACGATACCTACGTGGAAATTAAGCACATAGGCTTTAGGGTGAATATTTGCCGTCTGAATCACCAGAGCTGTTCCAAGACCTACAAGCATGTTAAACATTGGTCCAGCAAAGCATCCAGCCATTGCCATGGCCGGATAACCGGCTTTAGCTACCGCAACATCGGCGACAAGATCCCCCACTGAATTGCCCCATGCCAGCACCGTGAGACCGAGGATTGCCGGTGGTAGTTTGAGAACTAGACCTAAAGTTTCAAGGCAGTTCACCAGTTCTCCAGCTGTGGTAGATATCCAAAACACGCTCATAACAAATGCCATGACAACCACAGGTATTTGCTCGGTTTTGGGAGGTTCTTTTTCCATTACAAAATAAAGGCATGCAAGGCAGAAGCTTGTGGTGAGCACCACTGACCAGAGGGGCAAGTCAGTGTTGGGGAGGAGGAAAGCTATGGGATGATCAAATGGCACAAATGATTTGCAGGCATATAAGAGGGCTATCGGACAAAGAGCGATGTTGGCCGACGAGTAAAGTCTGCTCCATTGCGACGGCGCTGGCTCGGGGATCGACAGTTTTAAGAGAGTTGCAACAGGAATCTCCCATGCTTTAGAAATCTGAATGAAGAGAGCAAGGGATAAGTCAGGACAACCTCCAATAGAATAATGTTATCAAGTAAACTAGAATTCTATCCCTGCAATGAACAGCATTGCCTAGTTTATGTCAAAGATAAGAACCATTGCCTTAATTATACAATCAAAATGATCATGGTTACATCAATGCAATGAGTTTAATCAGAAAACGTGCACAGTACCATGTACACTGCAAAAAAGAATCAAACGAATCCAACGCCTAAATTCAAATGAGTTAGTAAGAACATAGATCAGGCTCCTTATTCCTACTATTGTTTCTTTCATTCAGGTTCTAGCCAACAAAGTAACAAACCAAGAAAGCCAAGTTACCAGATCCAATTGCCATAAAAAACCAAATCCCTTTATATCAAACTCTAAATCAGAAAAATTATCAGTTTAATTGAAATTGAAACATACCAATCCATAAGCTCCCGGGAATCCAGAACTACGCTTCTCGTCGTTCATAGATCCCGAAACCTTGGCGTCGGAGTCAACGTGCACCGCAACTAATTCCTTCTGCTCCTCAAGATCTGTGGAAGAATTCCCACTCTTGCCTCTGCCATCAACTACTCCCAAGTCCATATAGAACACGAGACCAACGAAGAATGCATAAAACCCTACGAATCCAATCGCCTGCCACAGGAAGATCTCGGCGCTAAGATACACGTAGAAGAGGAACATCGCTGCCGTCAAGTAGAAGAGCACGTCTCTGACGAAGGGCGCGGGGTCGAGGGAGAACGGAGCGGCGTAGATGGCGACGAATCCGACAACGAGGGCGGAGACGAAGGTACCGGCGGAGAGGATGGCGCCGAATCCGGTGCGGTACTGGCCGGAGCGGAGGGCGGCGAGGGAGGAGAAGACGTCGGGGGAGCCGTTGCCGAGTGCTAGGAGGGTGACGGCGGCCATGGAGGGGGAGAGGTTGAGGTGAGAGGCAAGCTTGGTGGTGACGACGGAGAAGTGGTGCTGGGCGGTCTTGATGAGGATGTAGAATTGGAGGAGGAGGAGCATCGAGAGGGCGGGGATGGAGAGGAGGGCGTTGCGGCGGAATAGGCATTTGTGGATGTATAGGTAGTTGAGGATCCCGCCATTGGATCCCTCGTCAGCGGAACACGTGGTGGTTAGAAGAGACCTGCGTGTGGTGACGGTGGCGGTGGAGGTGGAGAAGAGAGAAGGAGAAGATGGTAAATTTACGAAGAAGAATAGTAATAATATGAGAATGAGAAGAAGCAGTGTGAATGAAGATGCAATTGCAGAGAAGGCCATCCCAGGGCCAATGCCATTCCTCGCTATTATTATTCTTCTCTCCACTCAACTGCACCTAACACCTCACACTACTACTATACACTACCGCGTTTTTTGCTTTCTCGTCTGTTAAATGCTACCTTTATTCTTTTTTTGTTCTTAATTTTGACTCCTGATTACCATACCTTAATCACGTTTTTACTCTCTTCTAATTAGTGATTACGACTGTTTTCATGTTATGATCTAATAACCAGTCTAGCGAACAATTGAAATTCAGGGTGTTATTGAGTGCACCCTTCACCCTTGTACTGGATTAATTTTATTGTTAACAAGAGGAGGCAATTAAATACCACAAGAAAAATTCATTTCCACTTTCTCAAATCACTAGTTTCCTCATTCTAGCTCTTTGAGGTAACCCTCTATATCCATTATAGAAAAGGCTAAAGTTACAGTAATACATCATTAATAAGACATGAAAGAATCATCTATATTCCTCTGGCAAACGGTAACCCGGCATGACTATTTTGTCTGCAAACATTTTGCCCGTCTTTGGCATAACATGCCAGTGCATAGTCAAGTTAAATTCTTTACCACGCAAATTCCTTCCCTGAACACAAACGAAAAATGTTAACATATCAGGACCTGATGAAATCTAAAGCGATTCATACTAGTGATCACATTGTATACCTGGTCGATGAAGCGGTACTTGTTTGAAGTATGAATCCAAAACTTTGCGTGCTCTTTTGAGGGAATGATACCATCCCATAGGGATATCTGCAAATGGCAGCTCAAGAATGTTAGAAAAACAATTGCTATAACATGCTATGGCAGAGAAACAGCATATTGATAGGCAATGGCAGAGTTATCTTAGCGAGATGAACACTACTCTGGATTCTTTACTCTCTCCTCAAAAGAAGGCGGCAAAACTTATAAGTGATTTATATTTCAAGTCGTACCTGATTCAAAGAATTCTTTGGAGTTTCATACTCGGCGGCCAAAAAGACAAAAACCTGCAAGCATAAACAGAGAAGCAAAATAAGTGCCAGGGAAGCCTGAAGTTATAGCCTAACTGCTTAGAATAACTGATCAAATATTATTATCCCAATCCAATATATTATATCTTACATCAGGCAGTTACAACGCTAGCATGGAAATAAATTTTGGCTATGCACCATAGAAATGCATAGATGGGGGCAAGAATAGAAATATATTTCGGAAAATTAAACAAGATATGACACTTGGTAAGGCTTATTAACTATTAAGACATGCATTATTAAGGAAGGAACAGAGGAAGATCATGCAGATTTTGCCCATTGCATCTTGATGCACTAACTTTGCATTGCTCCCACTTATCTTCCTACCTTCGGCATCCATACTTTTAAAGAACCAACGGGGATGGGTAATGCAAATTCTATTCACAAACCTGTTTTGTGTTCCATGTGAAAAGAGATTGTAAATCTGCCGATATATTCATTGTCATGCTGACCTGCAAGGAAAGAAAGGTGTTCCACTTTGGATTAAACAACGGATAGAGATGATGTATAAATATCAAAGAGAATGGCATCACAAGGTTCTTTATGACACAATATGATATTAAGATAAAAATATCATACGCAGCTAAAAATTCAGAGCTGGTATATGGTAAAAAGATAGAATTTTTGAAAAGGTCTAACATGATAGGCAGATAAATAGTCGCCTTCTATGGACAAGAACCATTTCCCCCTTTCAACAGAAAGAAAAATCTAAGCATTGTGGCCTTGTTGAACTAGGTTGTGTTGGTTAACAGTGATTACATGACTCCATTCTGATGGTTTCAAGTCCAATTATTCCTGGCTTTGTGCTTGATTATTTCCAATTTTGAATTATATATGTATTTTCGTTTTCTGATGTTGTATGTAAAAAATATGAATATCTAAAGAGTGATTAAGCAACGACATAGGAAATGTTTCAGATACACAAGGAATTTGGGGATTTCAAGGCGTGTTCTACATCAAATTTATGTATATTGGACAAGGCTATAGTTTTAAAAACCAGGAATTAAATCATCCCTAATTCAGCATAAACCTTCATTTTAGAAAATAAGGCATTGACAATATTCATATTCCTAAGAACTGCATATTTTATCAGACCTAATCACAGTCGCATAGCAAACTATTACAGTATCCCAACTCTGGGCAAGTTTTATTATCAATTCACAAATTTGGCTCAATTCACCGTTATCTTAATTTCAGAATGAAGTGCCAAAGCTACGAGAATCATTGTTGCTAAGCATAGACTATAGCAACGAGATGAAAACATCAGAATTGAATATATAAAAATAGTGATATTGACAAATGACTAGCACACGGACCACAAGAAAAACAGCAAAACCGTTGGGCAATTAAACCCTAATCCTAGATCGGAAAAAAGAAATTAAACCTCGTCGTTTCCGTTGGGTTGTTTCTGAAACCAGTTAACGTTCAAGACCTGCACAGAAGAAAGAAGAACAAAATGAAGCGAAGTCGTCGAATTACGGATCAGCGAGAGAGAGAGAGAGAGAGGAGACCTGGACATGGGCAGAGGGAGAGGGGGAGTTGAGGTTGTCGGAGAGGGAAGCCATAGCGCACATAAGGGCAAGAATGGTAATGGCGAAGGTGAGCAAAGCGTTGGCTCTGTAACCGAAGGAATGCATATTTGGAGAAGTTGAGTAGCGAAGGAGTTGTGTGACAAAATGGATCAAAACGAAAACGGCGAGAGAGGAAGAAGAAGTGGCGGTAGTCTAGATTCACTGGTATTTGAGTAAGACTATTTTATTACGTTGCTACGGTCTCCTTCCTTCTCATTGGATCTGACACGCACTCCCTGGGGTCACTCCGCCATTTTATTTATTTCTTTATTTATTGTTATTATTGAGGAATATTTCTCTTGAAAAACCAAAGGGACACTATTTGTAATTATTTAAAAGATTCTTACCCTATTAGACAATAAAAATTTAATTTCGATGCCCTCTCAATAAAAAATAATTTTATATATACATTCAATTATGTAATATTATATAAACAAAAATATCTATCATTTATATTAATTACGTGAATGATAATTACAATTTTATATATTATTAGTGTATTAAAATTAAATTATAGATAATAATCATTTTTTTTATTTACCAAGATTTTAGATAATACAAAATTTTTAAGTTTAGAATTAAACTTAAATATTATGTCCTTATTCTATGGCCCAAATAATTAAAGCTATTTTTCAAAAAGAACTATAGGGATTAATCTAGCCGACTTACCTAGGACACGGTGCCATAATTTCTATCACAGAAATGGATCAAAAAATTTTAGTATAGAGCATCAAATTTTAGATAATTTTTTTTATTTCATAAAAATAGTTAACATATAGTTATTAGAGTTAATTTTTTAAAAAATTTATCAAAATATGATTATAAATTTTTTTATAATTTTATTTTTAATATGATAATTACATAAAAGAAATATAATAATATCAATAGTATATTATAAAATTATAAAATACTAATAATTTATAGCGTATTTAGTTAAAAATTATCACATGTCTTATTAATTAAAATTAATTCTTTTAAAAATTTTAAAAAATTTTAAAATAAATTATAAATTATTAATTATTTGAAAGACACAGTATTCTTATAAAATATAAGATATAAGATATCTTTATAACATTTTTTCTTTTAACAACGTAAATTTAAAAGAAAAATTAGTATTTTTTACAAGAAAATAATATTTAAAGTATATAATGTGATTACCAAAATATAATTACGTAAGTCATTATTAATATAATCATATAAATGTTAAATATATTAATATAAAAAATAAATTATTTTTTAAAAAATAAATATAAGAATTATTATATAAAAATTAATTTAAAAGGTACAAAGACTTGAGGGTATGATATTAAATTAGTTAAGTAATAAATATTAGTGAATTAAATAATGAAAATATAAATCCATCACATAATAAAAAATAATGCATATAAAACTATTAAATTATATAATTTTTTTATTTTTTAAACACATATCTCATATATAAGTATAGCTTTTTAAAATTTGGGAGGGACGAGGCTACTACTCGCCTTTCTCTAAGTCCGTCCTTATATTCAACTTAACTTGCATCGCAAGCAATAGCTTGTCACTTTACTACTTCTAATATTATCCACGGATCAATAACTACCTTAATGAAGAATAACTTTCTATAATACAAGAGAAAAAATTATCTACAAGTGAAGTGATAATCAAATTATTATTCTCTCTTATAAATATTTTGACAAACTCAAATACTTTTCAACTTCATTTTACATATAACCTACTTAAACTCCACCCATTGTTCTGGAGCTAATATGAAACTATTTAGGGCACATTCATCATCATCCATGACCTCATTACTCAAAATCCAATTGCCTATAATTCATTTCAGGTATGCTTTCGGAACATTATGTATAACCGTTTTAGTTTCACCAAATTTTTAATTATAATTTTTTAATTATTTTTGTTAAAATATATAATTTTTATTTAGAATATTCATTTTTATATTTAATATAAGATAAAATATAAAATATTTTAAAAACAAAATTTCTAAATTATTGTATTTTCT